>NW_016909094.1:73899-136463 GCF_001483705.2 Eufriesea mexicana
AAATAATTAATAAATAAATTGTTAATTATAATAATTTAATAAATAAATAAAGATTTTTTCGCTTCTCAAAATAAAGTGGAGGAGCAATTTAGAATATAACAAATTAAAATATGCCTTGGATAAATGACTTGTTTATTATATACTGCTGTAAATAATATACGTTGTATTTAATATACAATGTATAAGTTTTATAAAGATTGTAATGCTAATAAATGAATAAAAAGTTAATTAAATTGTTTACTAAAATGTATTAAGAATGTCAAATTTAATTTTGTAATGAAATTAAAAATTCACAAATTGTAGTATACACAGAATAAATATTGCTATAAATTATATACTTCGATACTAATTACGATTATAATTATTATGATATTATTATTACTATTACTATAACTACTGAATACACGTGATAAAATACACGATCCATAAATCACCATAATTCATAAAAAAGATGGATCATATTATAGTATAATATTAACACAATTTTGCAATAAGAATATGCAAAAATATATTTAAAAAGGCAAAAAATATCACGACACAATCAATTTCACAAATTATTCCAGAATACGCAGATTAACTTTAGTTTACTATCTAACTTTACCAATCCTTTACTAATCCCTTAAAATGTTGAATTTTGTCAACCTAAATGTAATTAATATTCCACAAGGTCAATGAAATTGGTTGCAAAATTTTGTATTCAATTTAACAGCCAATTTTCTATCAAAATTTTTATACGAAAATTAACCGACAACTAATCCTATTGTCATTTCTGAAAAATTTTTGAGAGAGAAGAAAAAATAGGAAAAACGATGTAAATTTATTTATTATATGTATTATTCTGTACTTTAACTCTTTACTTGAGATTCACTGAGACCTCGAAGAATTTATCAATGTCAAGCGTTAAAGATCACGATTCGATCCACCTTTCTCGAGGACACGAAGTGAGATCAAGGCGAATATACGGGACAATAGGTGAAGGTGAAGGATGCCACATAGTCTCTCACTTTCTCCAGAAAGCTTCCTGATTAATAGACAGGAACGAGCTGAATGTGATTCGTGGCTCGAAATAAATGTTTACTTTTCAATATAAATAAAAGCATCCTGAATAATTAAATCGTTTCAATTGTAGGTACCACTACAGAGATTATTCAAATGAAAGCATCGTCTTTTTCAAAAAATATCTACACTCGCATAGTTTGAATCTCGAAAAGTTAATTTCTTCAGAAACGAATTATTACAAATTTGGAGAATATTAGAAATATGTTTTTTCACTTCACTGTTATATCCATCAAAATAAATAAATAAATAGCAAAGGAGAAAAAATTATCTTTTTATTTTTCAGTCGCGTCTGTTTTAAATAAATATCAAGTTTGAAAAAATTATTATTTTTGAATTTCAGTTATATTTATTTTAAATTTGTAAATTGCAAGCCAAAAAATATTATCTTTTTACTTTTCACTTGCAACATATCTTAAATAAATAGCGAAATTGAAAAAATAATCTGTTATATTCCAGTTATATTTATTTGAAATAAATAAATAGCAAATTCAGTTATATTTATTTTAAATATATAAAAAGCAAGCCGAGAAATATTATCTTTTTACTTTTCACTTGCAACATATTTTAAATAAATAGCGAATTTGAATAAATAATTTCTTTTATATTCCAGTTATATTTATTTTAAATAAATAAGTAACAAATTCAGTTATATTTATTTTAAATATATAAAGAGCAAACCAAAAAACATTACCTTTTTACTTTTCACTTGCAACATATTTTAAATAAATAGCGAAATTGAAAAAATAATCTGTTATATTCCAGTTATATTTATTTAAAATAAATAAATAGCAAATTCAGTTATATTTATTTTAAATATA
This sequence comes from Eufriesea mexicana, assembly GCF_001483705.2. NCBI lineage: Eukaryota > Metazoa > Arthropoda > Insecta > Hymenoptera > Apidae > Eufriesea > Eufriesea mexicana. The sequence goes on from NW_016909094.1 coordinate 75,777, forward strand.
TAAAGAGCTAACCGAAAAATATTGCCTTTTTACTTTTCACTTGCAACATATTTTAAATAAATAACAAATCTGAAAAAATAATTTCTTTTATATTCCAGTTATATTTATTTTAAATAAATTAATAATAAATCAAAATTTATTGTTTCTTTATTTTTTAGTTGCACTTATTTTAAATAAATGGAACGTAAGTTGGAAAAGAAATATTTTTATTATTTTAAATTATAAAATATTAGAGAGAAATAATGTAAATATAAAAAGCAGTTATACATTTACATTCTTTGTAATCATAGTTTAATTAAACGAAACTAAATATAGACATACTGCCGTACTACAGCATAACTACACATACTACATGCGTATATACAAAAAGTTAAGCATACAGATTTGTTCCAGAATTCCTTAATAGGTTAATCAACGCTGTTTGTTTCGGCATTCTTTAAATATTTCGCCGAATTTGGGCATCATTAAACAGTTGAATAAATTTCTTAATATTACTATACCATGGCACAGATTTCTCTTAGACCTCGTGCCTTTCGGCATTTATCGACAATTTAGTGTGTCACTACATAAGTCAACGAAAGTTAAATACAACAAATTTTGTGAAATGTTTGAGATTTAATTCGTTGAACACGATATGTAAGTGATAATAATTTACGAAAAATTAGAAAATATAATCTAAATTTTTATTGATAATTATTAATAATTATTATTATTACAATTCTTCTTTATAAAAAGAAGAAAATTTATTATTATTTATTAATAAAAAGATGACAAATTTATAGTGTATTTATTTTATCCTAATTTCTTTATAGAATTTTTTATAGAATTACAAAAAGAAATTAATTCGAAATATAAGAAGTTATTAAATATTGTTTAAAAAATAAAATATAGAATTAAAATAATACCAAGAATCTCCTTATTTACTTAAAAATATAACATATTTCTATTTGGTAGATAGTTGTTTACTATACTACATTGTATATTGTATTGGTAAATATGTTACTCCTACCAAAAAATCTTTTTCTTATAAACAAAATTAAAAAATTAAAAGAATGAAAAATAAACAATTATTTTTAGCGATAGTTTATAATTTATACATTAATAAATGAAAAGTATAGTAAATGAGATATTTTTTAAAATCATTTTTAAATCATTTCACGAATAACTATTAATCATGCAGTCATTAAAATAACTTAATACGAATATTAAACACAGCTTATTTAGATTTCTCAATAGATAATTAAGTTAAACGTGGATAAAAATACAAAATATAATTTTTTCAATGTTTTAATAAATAATTTCAAATAAAATCAAGAATAATAATATGAAATATAATTTTTAAAATTGCTTGACGAATAATTGCATGAATCATAAATAACGATATAAAATACGAATTTTTTAATTTGTCGATAAATAATTGTATTAATTCTGAATATTCGTAGAAAATATAATTTTTTAAATACATATATGAATAATAATGTCAACCACGTGTTATAATTTAAATATCTTTTTAACGAATAATTATATTAATCATAAATTACAATATAAAATATTATTAAACAAAATTTTCGATGAATAATCGTATTAATTATGAATATTTATTTATTAACGTAAAATATAATTTTTAAAATTTCCCGCTGATTATTTATACGTTAATCATAAATATTAATAGGAAACGTAAGATCCAAAATACTCGTGAAATTTGTAACATAAAATATAACTAAAAAGATTTTTCGATGAATAATCGAATCAATTATGAATATTTATATATTGACATAAAATAAAATTTTTTAAATTTCCCGGTGGTTATTTATACGTTGATCATTAATACAATACGTAAGATCTAAAATACTCGTGAAATTTCTAGGATGTATTATTTTTATACAAAGACAATTCCTCCTTTTATACGTCGGCCACATTTCACACGTATTTACATATAAAACCGTAGTAACTGTTTCTTCGTCTAAACTTTCTCGAATAAAATTTAAATACATTACGCAATTAAATTTTCCGTACCTATAGAATTTCACAGACAGGAATGTAAAAGTCCGTATCTTTGGTTCATTATTCAATTAATCAATCTCTCTTCCGAAGACGTGAACCAAAGGTTAAAGAGCACCATCTTCTAACACACTTAGGACGAAAATGAAAAAAAAAACAGGGTTCCTTCTGTCACTATTACAACATAAATTCTAATATTATTAATTAAAAAGAAAAATTTATTTTCATATATTTTTTAAAATAGAAATATTCGATTTTAACGAGCGATGAAAAGTCTTAAAGTATATGCTACATTTAACACATTCGATATTAGTGAATTATTACTAGATTATAACTAGAAAGTAACTATATCTTCATTATCGAAGTAAAACCTAAGAAAATTAAAGAGTGCGAATTTGATATTAATTTGCATACACTTTATTGGCAAATTTATTCTTGTAGTAATATTATTATAAGCTAATATATAATAATTATAAGCTAATTATTATATGAAAATTGATTAAAGTCGGACGCAATTATAAATAAGTTATTATACATACTTTGTTTACCTTTTTCTTTTTCTTTATTAAGTTTCTAGTAAAATAGAAAATATGATTCATTAATTAAAGCAAATGAACAAAACTTAATCTTAATCAGTTCTTATGTCAGTTCTTATCTCAGTTTTTGACTCAGTTCTTATCTCAGTCTTAAACAAATAATCAACTTAGTTGAACAATTATCAATAAACAACAATGAACAACTATCTATCTATCTAATTATTTATATTTATAAATAGTTGTTAACTATTATATTTATGAAACTTAATAACTACTTATATTTATAAATAGTTGTTAACTAAATTAATTAAACGCGAGCAATTAAATAGTTTATAAGCTAGGTCGTCATGAATTGTAATAAAATTCATAAATTTGATGTTTCTACAAAGTTTGAAAATCTATAGCGTTTCGTGAATTTCGTACTCGATCTATTAGCACCTTCCAGAGGGCGCCACGAGTTTAGAGGTTAGGTTCGAGTAAAGCTTTGAAATGTTCCATAAACTGTATTATAACATCGCAATGAGAATCGTATTACGTAAAGCTGGTATTCAATTACAAATGCGATCATCGATATGCGAGTTTCGAATTTCTTAAAGAGGAAGTGTGGATGCACAAAAAGAAGAAATAGTTCCACGACAGCAAGATTGAAAGTGCGACTTCTGTATGACCCTAAGGTGAAATTTCTCTCTCTTTATAATAAGACGAAGGATACTACTTATTCTCAGAGAAATTTTCACGTATATCGAATAGGGAAGAGGAATAATCGATAAATGATTACTTTGAAATTCCATTTATACTTGGCGCAACCATTACAGAAAATAAAATGACTAGTTTTCGCAATTTTTAGTATATAAACTGCATCCAACCCCTATCTTATTTTAATTTTAATTTTATAATTTTTCAAACCAGTTTTAGATTCAAAATACAAATTTTTGAAGTTAGAAAAAATGCATACGATTTATCTTTTTAGCTTAAAATTGACAATGATTTATTTTTTACAGTATTATTGACTAATGATAATAACATATGCAAGTACTTGACACGAATTACTCATCCCGATAAAATAATAAATAAATATAAAAAGGTAATAAATAAATAAAAATTAATCTATCTATGATATTATTGTTCATTTAATTTTATTGAATTTTAATATACCTAATTGATTTTTTAGGTATAGTTCTACTTTATATAAATATGGATTTAATGCTATTCAATTTTAAAAAGACACAGAAATTGTAGAGTTAGGGGGAAAGCTAGCATGGTATAAATGCTGTAAAATACTGTTAATTATTCAGTTAAACAAATTATACTAGTTAAACGAATGATTATTCGTTTGCAGTTAAACGAGTAATTATTTTCATAGTTTTCCTTCTTGTTTGCTCTTCAAAACAGTCAATGACTTGCCATACTTCTCATTAACATACACCTTTCACCCTGAGATCATTCAATTACGCATTACGCTATATACATATTGTACAAAGTACATTGAACAGCTGTCGTGTAATACTTAATTACATATTAGATCATCTATAGCATTGATTTCCTTTTTACAAGAGTGTGGCAATGTTTACCGTGTAACTTGTACTACTCTATCAACACAAAAGTGAAACACGTTTATGGTTTTAATTAATATGTTTGCAAACATCCTCGTAACGATCATAAAGACAGTATAAATAAAGAAGAAAATTCCAAGGTCGTATCAACAAAATTAGAAAATAATTTAACGATATATATAATACATACTGAGTACAGCCATCAACACGGAATTATAGCCGGTGGATTAGTGTATTCAGTGATGATTTAAATTTCGCAGCAATTTTAGAATAATCAATGTATAGATCAATTATGGCTACGGTCATTGACAACTGTAAATACAGTAATGAGTATGGCCATCAACACAATTCTAGAACCATTGTATTAACCTTTCCTCTGATCATCTATATCATATTGCAATTCTAGTGTTATATAATGATCAATCATCGCTAGAGATATTGATAAATAACAATACAGTACTGATTATGCCAATCTACACACTACTATAGCCATCGCATTAATCCATTCGCTGATCATCCAATTTTTGTAGATATACCATATATATATGGTATTTCAATTACATTTATTGGAGATATGAGCCGTAGTGGCGCTAGTGAGTTAAATGGGAAATCGTCTTAAGGTTGCCTCAAAGAGATAACTTACTTTAAAAATAATGAGAATCTTATAAACATAATTATGAATATATATATATTTTTTTTATTACTCATTTACTAATAACTAAAATGATCATTCTTTAAACAAATTTTAATTTGTTCAGGTAACGAAGAAACATCTTTCACCTATTTTTCTGACTAAAATTTGGCTGACAAAAACTATATATACAGGGTGTCTCAATAATGGTAGTACAACCGGGAAGGGAGTGATTCTACACGCAGAAACGAATAAAAGAAAAAAAAGAAAATTTTTTTATTCGAAGCTTCATTTTCGAGAAAATCGACTTTGAATATTTATTTAATACTTTTTTTTTCTGACTTTAATAAATTTGTTTAATTACATTCTACGAGTAGATCATCAATATTTTCACCGGTATTGAAACTACTCTAAACGTTTATGAAGATGAGCAAACTATCTATTCTCCTTTCATATACTTATAACACTTGTGAGTTTATTCATCAATTTTCAAACCTCTGTCAAATTTTTCTCTAATATACTTGCATTTGCTGTTTTCTGATCTCAGAATTTTCTACTATCGAGGAAGAGAGAAGAAATATTTGAAAATTTGTTAAATTATCAAAATGGATTTATGTAATTCAAATGTAAAAACGTGTGTTTGTTTGTATCTCGTATTTTTGTGCTGTTACGTCTAACAGTTATTTCCTTCGTGTTTTTGCTTGCACTTCTTATCCTGTCATGAAAATGTTAGCTCCACACACGCATGTAGAACAGTTACTCAGTCTCGTGTACAGACGAATGCAGTTAATCGGTTATGTTACAGGTCGTCCTTTCACTGAAATTGAACGATCCCATACGCAATTGAAAGTAAAAGGAATCAGCCATCAGGTTACTTTCTACGAAGAATAGAAGGAAAGAAATAGGAAGGTACTTTCAATCCAGTATTCGTCTTTCTAGTGTTTACAATCGTTTAGAAGAGTTCCGCTTTAGCGTTGAATATTTGATTTAAGAAGTAATTTCAGGGCGTATTGAAATGTCATTTTGAAATGCATTTCTTAACGTTTTGCTGAATATGAAAAATCAGTTCCTTGTCGTTAATTCACTAATTACTTTTATGATTTAACGATTCCATTTGATACTTCCTCGTTTGGTAATGACTCCGCTAGCCGTAGTCCAAGACATGGATATTGTGTTAAATAGAATTTAATATAATAAATAGAGTAGTATTATCTCGATATTAAATAAAGATAGTAATTATTTTTCTCTTCACGGGTAAATATTTCGGCAGCCTTAAAACGACTATCCATTTAACTCACTAGCGCCACCACGGCTCATAACTGCAATAAATGTTTATCGTAAATACCGTATATATCGTTGAATTATTTCCCAATTTTATTGACATAATCTTGGAATTTTATTCTTACTGCGCGTGTTATATTGTTAGTACAATATTGTTCACACAAATTTTTCGACAGTCGTGGCAGATAATATTATTTCTTTATTATTGTTATTTTTTATATTATTTTTTTTTTGAATATTATTCTTAATATAAGTTCTTGTTAATTCTTGAATAAAAATTATTAATATAATGCCAGATCAAATATTTTCAAATATTTAAATGAAAGAATATCAATATTAAAAACTATATATTATGTTAGTAAAAATGTATCATAAAATATATAATATAACATACCAATAACTGTGTTACACGTTCACGTTAAATAAATATAAAATATTTTATAACAAATTCCATTCTTAAAATGGTAACGCTTTATTAAATTATTTTCTGTTATAAAATTTAAATTTATTTTAGTAAGGAAACTTACGTCAATCGTACATACATGTACCTGATTCTTCAAAATATTTAGGTATAACAAGCACAAGAAAAAGTGTGGATAATTTTTAAAGTTTTTGTTTGCATTTCTCATACCTCGTTTATCTCATATATTTGCCATTAAATTCCAGCTCACATTCAGTTGTACGAAGGAAATTGATGAGGTACAATTTATCACAGGTGACCGGAACGAATTACCCAACTCACCTCTTATTGCGTCCGACACCAGAGTTCTGTTATTAAATATTTTTTCAGTTATTTAAATGTTATGTAGAAATGGTTTAATGTCATATTGCAAGAAAAAGAATGTATCTAACCATCGTTAGTATTTACATAATTGCAATTCATGTTAGATTGAGGCGGTTATTTGAAATATAACTGAAACCTTCATTTTGAGAAAAACATAGGTAGAGTTACCTTAATAAAAATATTTATAAAAATATTTATAATATAGAAGTATTACTTTAATAGGAATATTTATAAAAATATTCATAATATAGAAGTGTTAATTTAATAAAAATATTTATAAAAATATTTATAATATAGAAGTATTACTTTAATAGGAATATTTATAAAAATATTCATAATATAGAAGTGTTAATTTAATAAAAATATTTATAAAAATATTTATAATATAGAAGTATTACTTTAATAGGAATATTTATAAAAATATTCATAATATAGAAGTGTTAATTTAATAAAAATATTTATAAAAATATTTATAATATAGAAGTATTACTTTAATAGGAATATTTATAAAAATATTCATAATAAAATATTACTTTAATGAAAATATTTATAAAAATGTTTATAATATATAAGTATTACATTAATAGAAATATTTTTGTAAATATTAAATATTTCATCATTTACAGCTCATATGTAACGCATACAAAAATTATAAGTATATATTTGTGTTTCAAGAATTACATTATGACTTAATACGATGACTAATAAACAAATCTATGGTTATAAAGAAAAACGCTACATGTTTCCTATCTGAAAATTTCCTATCTGAAAAAATTGTAGATAAAATTAAATTTTGCTAGATAACTATATTTTTCTAAATATATATAAATCCTAATTGGGATATAGTTACTAACAGATCATATGTCAGTATGTGTCTTGTACAATTCTTCTTTCTTAATTTTGAAAATTATGTTAACAAATACAGGTGCCTAACATAACCTATATTGGGACATACCGTACATTTGACCCATGGGTAAAATTTGAAACTCGAAAGTAGGAACTTTGTTTTCTAACAATAAGGCATGGCTCATTTAGGTAACACCACAGCTAATTACTTGGAACAGAAAGTTTAAAACTGAAAATACTGAATCCTTGGTGAAAGGGTTAAAATGTATATCTACGAAGCTTTCACAACCCAAAACTTCACAAAATTCTTTATTGGTGACAATATTGAGCTATATACGTGTAATAAGTTTGCAATCGGGACGTCACAAAGAGAAACACTATCTTCTATTCTCGTGACTCTGCTTATAATGCTCTTGAAATTCATATTTGTAGGCTTTTGGTGACATATTTTTACATGATAGCGAAATAAATTATGACTTTTTATCTTACGTACTACATATAGTATGAGAGTCTGTGAAAGAATGCGAGTTTGATTGAACCCAGTACTAAAAATTAGCGAGAATCGCAGCAAACGCTAAAGTAGTCAGATATTCAAAGGATTATGTTTGGGTACTATGTCAAAAGTTGATACCATCGTTTACTAATTTCAAAAACAGGTAGGACTGAAACGAGTCATAGAGAACATATCAGCAAACTATGATATAAACTGTCAAGCACCCGAATAAATAAAAATCGAAATGAAATGAAAATACCGCAATTTTGTAATCAGCTTTTTTCTTCAGTTTCTATTGTTCCTCATACTTTGAACCTATTATTACCTAATAATATTACAACTCTCGTAAATGATATTTGTTACTTTGAAAAATTCCATTTAGCTGTTGCGTATATCGCCACTAGGTCGGTCCTGTTTGGTGACGATTAGTGATGGACGGTTATCTGAGGAAATTATGTATTTAAGAATGGAATAAGTGAGAACCTGAAAGAACGTTAAGAGTGTTTAGGGCATAGGACGAAAGTAGCCGCGTACAGTAGGATCGATTGTAAGGGATATTTATGACAGAGTCTCGTACGAGAAACGAGCGAAAGTTTACGAATGGGTCTTGAGTTATTGAAGTACCTGACCCACCAAAGTCGCATGGAAAATGCTTGATTAAGGAAGAAAGCATGAATATAAGAGAGGACAGAGTGTAAGGTTAAAATAAGGATACGAGGATGCGAGCAGGTAAGTTTTTGAGAGTCAGTCTTGGAGTTCAGTATTTAGAGTCAGTCCTAGAGATTGGTTTAAAATAAATTTTGGAGTTCAGTTTTTACAGTCAGTCATAGAAGGCAGCTTTTGAGAGTCAGTCTCGGAGTTCAGTTTATAGAGTCAGTCATAGAAGGCAGCTTTTGAGAGTCAGTCTTGGAGTTCAGTTTATACAGCCAGGCATAGAAGACAGCTTTTGAGAGTCAGTCTTGGTGTTCAGTTTTTAGTGTTAGTCATAGAAATTAGTTTAAAATCAGTCTTGCAGTTCAGTTTATAGAGTCAGTCATAGAAGACAGCTTTTGAGAGTCAGTCTTGGAATTCAGATTTTAGTATTAGTCATAGAAGGCAATTTTTGAGAGTCAGTCTTGGAGTTCAGTTCTTAGAGATAAGTCATAGACGGCAGCTTTTGAGAGTCAGTCTTGGTGTTCAGTTTTTAGTGTTAGTCATAGAAATTAGTTTAAAATCAGTCTTGCAGTTCAGTTTATAGAGTCAGTCATAGAAGGCAGCTTTTGAGAGTCAGTCTTGGAATTCAGATTTTAGTATTAGTCATAGAAGGCAGCTTTTGAGAGTCAGTCTTGGAGTTCAGTTCTTAGAGATAAGTCATAGACGGCAGCTTTTGAGAGTTAGTCTTGGAGTTCAGTTTTTAGAGTCAGTCCTAGAAATTAGTTTAAAATCAGTCTTGGAGTTCAGTTTATAGAGTCAGTCATAGAAGGCAGCTTTTGAAAATCAGTCTTGGAGTTCAGTTTATAGAGTCAGTCATAGAAGGCAGCTTTTGAGAATCAGTCTTGGAGTTCAGTTTATACAGCCAGGCATAAAAGACAGCTTTTGAGAATCAGTTTTGGAGTTCAGTTTTATAGATAAGTCATAGAAGGCAGCTTTTGAGAGTGAGTCTTGGAGTTCAGTTTTAGAGACAAGTCATAGAACGCAGCTTCTGAGAGTCAGTCTTGGAGTTCAGTTTTTAGAGATAAGTCATAGAAGGCAACTTTTGAGAGTTAGTCTTGGAGTTCAGTTTTTAGAGTCATTCCTAGAGATTGGTTTAAAATAAATTTTGGAGTTAAGTTTTTACAGTCAGTCATAGAAGACAGCTTTTGAGAGTCAGTCTTGGAGTTCAGTTTTTAGAGTCAGTCATAGAAATCAGTTTTGGAGTTCAGTTTTTGGAGCCAGTCTTGAGGTTCAATTTGAAGACAGCAGTCAGTCTTACAGTTGTGGTCAGAAAGTTTGTCAGGATGTAAGTCGAATCGTTCGGATGATAGAAAGAATAGAAATATTAAGTGTTCGTACCTATTGAACCGTAGTATCAATAGTTCTTTACAACAAAGGAGTTCAGTTTTTAGAGATAAGTCATAGAAGGCAACTTTTGAGAGTTAGTCTTGGAGTTCAGTTTTTAGAGTCAGTCCTAGAGATTAGTTTTAAATCAGTCTTGGAGTTCAGTTTATAGAGTCAGTTATAGAAGGCAACTTTTGAGGGTTAGTCTTGGAGTTCAGTTTTTAGAGGCAAATCATAGAAGACAGCTTTTGAGAGTCAATCTTGGTGTTCAGCTTTTAGCGTCAGTCGTAGCGGTCAATTTAAAGTCAGTCTTGGAGTTTAGTTTATAGAGTCAGTCATAGAACGCTGTTTTTGAGAGTCAGTCTTGGTGTTCAGTTTATAGAGTCAGGCGTAGAGGTCAGTTTAAAGTCAGTCTTGGTATTCAGTTTATAGAGTCAATCCTAGAGGCCAGTTTAAAGTCAATCTTGGTGTTTAGTTTATATAGTCAGTCATAGAAGGCAGCTTTTGAAAGTCAGTCTTGGAGTTCAGTTTTTAGAGTCAGTCATAGAAATCAGTTTTGGAGTTCAGTTTTTGGAGCCAGTCTTGAGGTTCAATTTGAAGACAGCAGTCAGTCTTACAGTTGTGGTCAGAAAGTTTGTCAGGATGTAAGTCGAATCGTTCGGATGATAGAAAGAATAGAAATATTAAGTGTTCGTACCTATTGAACCGTAGTATCAATAGTTCTTTACAACAAATAGCGTAATTATAATGCACAAGTCTGGAGGACTCGTTAGTATTTGGCTGCCAAATGGGCCGTAAGAGGTCGGGGTCCGGCCACTTGAGGTGGCCTCGCGCAACCCCGGCATAAACCAAGAGTGACGCGGTCGTGGTCACCTCTAGGGAAGGGGCCTCGTCAGGGTGACCCTTCGGAGGAGCTAACTCGGAGGGAGGAGTCTCCTCCACCCTTGAACATGGACTAGAGGGAGTTTCTCCTCCTTCGGGGAGGCGCTTGTCTTCCGGACAGGCTCAAGTCAGTTACCGAGGAGTTACTAAGTTGGTTATTGAATGATTGGTCTGAGTAGTCGACAGGTCAGTGTGTAAAAAGATAGAGTTAATTTATAAGAAAAACGAGCCAATAAAGTAAAATTTCTACATATATATGAAGATTTTCGGCAATAGGTCAATACTCAATCCTCAGTCCTCGTTAATCAAGTCAGTTGCGTTAGTTGCGAATTGAACAAGGTATTTAAAGCGTTTGTACAATAAGAACCAAATTGTTAGTAATAAATTATTAGAATAATACACATAAAATTACAGTGTCATTTAATTCCAACAATTTCAATATACAATATTTTCTCAGATATGTTTCATGTACATCGTGTACATCGTAAATGGATTCCTATCGTACGGCTAGTGTGTTTCAATGTCTGCCGTAGTCAAAGAGTTAATGTATTCAATTCGCTCTCTTCGTCACATCATGAGATTCAATCCCATTTGTAGACGAGTCGCTTCTAGCTAACAAAAATTTGCTTGACCTACATTAACGATTATATTAGAGGAAGTAGACTTATTACACTGTGACCAACCGGCCCCACGTTCCTTTCAACTGCCAAGCCACTGTGTCACCAGTACGAGCTACACGTTTTTGGGAAAAACTGTGTATTCCTGTCACTATTCCATTAGATCTCTCGTTTATTCAAAGTGGTTTTACGTCACGAGATAACCGGAACAGGCGATTTACATGCTCAAGAGAACGCTGAGCAACGATAGCGACAAGTTCATTAAGAGCATGCCGGTGTGCTTATGAACGTGAGAAACGGTTGAAAATTAATCAGGAAGCTACGCCAGTTTCGAAAGTCATGGGAAGAGGAACAGATCGTTCCGTTTAAAAATATTACCGACTTTCTCTGCGCTTTGATGGAGCCTCGTATTCCCTATGTCGTCGAAGACGCCGTTATACGCAATTTACGGATTATGAATTTCGTGAATTCACGTTTTCCGTATCGTCAACTGAGAATAAAAATGCTCGTTAGAAACGGGAAGTTTCTTTAACACAAGTTCGCCGATCACTGGATTTGCTTTGAATTATGTATACCCCACGGTCCAAATATGGCATGAAGTTTGTATCGAAAAGGGTGTCCTAAATAGTTAACGCGACGTTGGCGTTATTCCACGTGCAGAAAGATGTCGGAAAGGTGGAATAAAGATTTTTCATAGGAAGCTTCATTTTTGAGAAAATCGAGTTTCGAAGTGTGAGCGGGTCACCCAAGTTTTCACCAAATGAGTTCCACCAAGTTCTAACCTAACATAACCTATACCGAGAGGTAAGGGTAAGAACTCATTTTGTATCAAATAAGGTTATCCGAGTTTATCCTATGTGTAAAAATAAACCTAAAAGGTAGAATAAAATTTTTCACGTGTACCTAGCTTTTTGAGAAAATCAAATTTGAAAATTCGAACTATGTACGTAAATATAGTTTTGACTAAATTTTGACTGCGAATGAGAGTAATCGAAAATCAAAATCAGAGGGAAAATAATGATCTTTTTATTAAGAATTATTAAAAACAAGATAAAAAGGGATTATTGGAAATTTTTTAATAAATATTGTAACAGAATTTTAAAAAATATATATAAGAAATAAATAGGAAGAAATTAATGAAAATAATTTTGAAAATTTTGAAAAGAAATTAATGAAATTAATTTTATATCATATGGATGATAAAATAAAGTGGAGTGGAGAAAAATATTTTAAGTTATAATTGATAAAAATATATCGAAATTATCTAGGATAGCTCACAATTATTATCAAAAATTAGCTCACCACGATATTAGTCGAAAATGTCAATATAATTCAATTTTTCAGTTAAATCCTATTAGAATCGTAATGGCTATAGCAATTCAATAGGATTTTTCTCTTATTTATGTACAAAAATTAGCTCACCACAATATTAGTCGAAAATGTCAATATAATTGAATTTTTCAGTCAAATCCTATTAGAATTGTAATGGCTATAGCAATTCAATAGGATTTTTCTCTCTTATTTATGTAAAAAAATTAGCTCACCACGATGTTAGTCGAAAATGTCAATATGTCATCAAAAATTATCGAATAGTCTAGGAAAAATTTTAAAATATTAAAGAATTTTCAGTAAAGCAAATAACTGAAATATAAGTATGATGTTCAATGTGGAGGAAACTCGATCAATGTAAGAGTTTTAAAACGAACGATGAACTACCCTGATTATATAAACGAATTAGGAAGCACCTCGATGGTTTTAAATGCGATTAAGCCATATGTAGGAATTCAAATATATAATAAATACTCATAATAAACACACGAAACTGACTGCTAGCTCTTAAATATCTTGACTTGCGTTAAGCTTGAATTTAGGTGGATTATATAAACTAAATATTTGATGAATGATTATAATAATTATGCACGTACAGTATTTTGATTTAGAAACAAAATTTCTGATTCCCATGTTATTCGCAATTTTTTAAATCTTTTAATTTTTTGTTTTCGCAAATTTCTTAATTTTCAATTTTCCAATATTCCAATTTTTTAGGCTTTTCAATTTCCTAATTTCCAAATTTTCCAATTTCCTAATTTTTTAATTTTTCAATCACTCAATTTTCTAACTTTTTCAATGCCCCATGTTCCAATTTTTCAAATTTGCACTTCCTAAATTTTCCAATTTTTCTATTTTTTAATTCTCAAATTTTTCGAACCGATATTTCAGTAATTAAAAAATTCACTGTTCAAAAATGTTAATATTTCTATTTTCCTATTCTTCACTTTTTAATTTCCTAAACTTTATTCCCAATTTTTCAATTTTTCAATCTTTCCATCTTCCAATTTTTTCAATGGCTCATGTTCCAATTTTTCAAATTTGCACTTTCTAAATTTTCCAATGTTTCTATTTTTTAATTCTCAAATTTTTCGAACCGATATTTCAGTAATTCAAAAATTCACTGTTCAAAAATGTCAATCTTTCTATTTTCCTATTATTTACTTTTTAATTTCCTAAACTTCATTCCCAATTTTTCAATTCTTCAATATTTCCATCTTCCAATTTTTTCAATGGCCCATGTTCTAACTTTTCAATTCTCTATTTCCCATTTTTCGCGATCACCCAACTTTCCGAATTGTTACTTCTTAAACTTTCCAGCTTTCCTATATTTTAATTCCCAAATTCTTCGAATTGATATTTCAGTAATTCAAAATTACACTATTCAAAAATTTTTATTTTTTATTCGTTACTTTTCAAATTGCTCGAATTTCATTCCCAATTATCCACCTAGTTTACTTGTCACTTGAGAAAAAAAAAAGAAGTAAAAGAGATCTCGCAATGGTAACGAAAAATGTCCAAACGTTAGACAAAAAAAAAGAAGTACAAATGCCGAGCGACATACCGAATGTAGACATAATAGCTTCTCGGCGTTCAGATATTTTCTGCGAAACGGAAGGAAAGCGAAAGGTGGCAAAAATCCTCCGTACAGTTAAATGCCAGGAACGCTACACTCTGCCGGGCGTAAAAGTGAAGGAACACCCGTTATATAACGGGACTGTACCGTGTCCCGCAGTGAATGCACGCGTTTGATCGTGCATGCCGACCGATTACACAACCATCGGCATAATAAGGGTAGTGTGCTGGCCGCATATTCCGATGTACCTGGCCAGTTTGCTCGAAGATGTAATACGAAAGAATTTCCTCATGGATATAAGTGGAAAGTGAACGTACAAATCTTCTTGTAACGATAAAAAAGAAAAAGACAACCGTGCACGGTTCCTTGTATCGATGCTAAAATCAAACTTGTCGGATCGACTCGATTTTAATTAATTGCATGGAATCGTTGCACTCTGCAGTGTTCCAAGTAACGAGCATATTGTATAAGCGTTCAAAGCAGAGTTTCTTCCATTCGAAATATTTTTATTCCATCACGGTCTGTAATAGGCCATGATTTATGTTAGATTGATAACTACTTTGTAATCGTACTTCGTAAATCATCCTTTTTTAAATTCATTTTCTAATAAATTGATATTTAATTAAGATTGCCGAAATAATACAACGTATTAAATTAGAAGAAATGCTGGATTACCACACGTTATAGGTAACCCTCCGTCGGTAACAAGTGTCGTTAATGAACCTAGAAAAATTGGGTATACCGTCGGTAACGAAGGTCATCGATTAACCTCAAACTGAAGCGTCATGTACTGCTGTTACTGTGTATTTCATTTATTTTCTTTCTAATGTAATTAGTTAAGGAATATTTTATGTAATATTGTAAGATAAGGCTTGGTAGTCATGATTAATGAAAAATTGGATATTTTGTTCTATTTTAGGTGTTTAAGCATTTATATCGTTAAAAACCAGGTGTGTCAATACTAATGTTCGTGACTGTATAACAGTGATCACGCAGAACTACAATCCAACTTGTTTACTGTGCTTACAATAATAATTATCGACGAAGGAATACATCAATATTTTTCTGTTAAATTTATATAAATTAATTTTCTAATTAATTCAATTATTTGCTTTATTTTGGTTAAATACTGCTTATGAAATAACGATAAACGGAGCAATAAGCAGGTTATTGTGTATTACTCTTAAATTCATTAATGAAAACAAGGCTTTTGCCTATTTTGGTATATAATTTATATAATTTTAACACTTTTGTACTGTACTGTACTTATATAGTATTGGAACCATATCATAAATGAACTGCTCTATATCGTACCTAACCTACAAACAAACATCAATCTTCCACGCTAATTCATTAAACCTACTTCTTGCACAAGGACAAAATCCACATGAATGGTAAAACAGCCAACAAAATAACGAACACATAAATATCAATGATATGTTTAGAATTCTCAGAAGACCATTTTCTTTCCCTTTCAACGAGCCGTTTCCCTTTCATAAATTTCTATTGCGTTACATCACGTTAAAGAGGCACATCTGATGGACTTAAATTTACAGTGATGTAAGTCAACATTATAAAAATTTGAGTTTAAATATTTATTTGAGAAAAAATCTATTTACTTTGACTCTTATTATCCATTTAGTTTTGGACGATTTAAGATTTTTGCACAATACTGTAAATAGAAGTATTAAAGATCTATCATTGTGATTCAGCAGTTTTCTGTGAAAACAAAAAAATTCTTTTAATTAATTGTTTAATTCCGTTCCTATGTTTTTCTTTGTAAATGATAACGTTTAGATGATTTGAAGGTTAATTTTATTACAGATAGAGTAATATAATTAACAAACATATAATGTAATTATTGCAATTAATTCAAGGACATGTATAATATTTGTATAATATTTACGCTACATTTATTATAAATATGTATTGTCGATGAATTATAAAAATATATATGCATAACGCGTATGATATTAATGAAAATTACTATTAATTAAAAAAATGAAATTTCGATATGACATTGGTTCGTCTGGTGTTGCTTATATCAACCTTAAGCGACTATCCATTTAACTCACTAGCGCCACCACGGTCCATATCTCCAATAAATGTAATATAAATACCATACACACCGTTAAACTATTTTCTAATATTACTAATATCATCTTGACATACTCTTCTGATCATATTTGCCATATTGTTTTACGTCGTAAATGTGAATATTCGAACATTTTTGTGTATGAGTGTAAATCGATTACGATCGTGTGACATCGTTAGATAACGGTGGAATCTTTCTTCTATATTATTTCGACTTATTGCTTTTTAAGGAACAAATGCTCTCATTAAGGAACAAATGAACCAAAACAAAACAGCGATATTTCTCAGACATCTATCGGCCAACCTAACCTCTCTTAGTGGTAGATACGACGCGATTCCAAACTATGTTTACTGTCAAGTTACTATTGTGTGCTTGATCAGTAATGAATCTGTCATTGTCTCACTGACGCACATGTACATATAAATAAAATCCAATGCAGTAGCACCAAAAGAGTTTTGCTAATATCCTAAGACCAATTGAGACTTATATGTGTGTTATGGACCAAATGAATAATAGGTCATCATTCGCAATGTCTGTATTAATCACATGATCCATAACACGCATGGGAAAAAGTTGCTCAGAATGTTTCTCTTTACTACATACTTCCAACTCATCAAAAACAGTAACAGACCAGTTAATTAACAGGTTGATCCACTATTTCACCAGAAGTAGCAGAGAACTACCTTACATCATCAATTCTCAAGCCACCATCTCTACCCTCGTTTCTTCGCTTCCTCAACCCCATGAATAGACGAAACAGGACTTCATCGGTCGTTTCCACGTTCGATTTCGAACGATCCGTTCACCGGTTGCACGTTGAGACAGCCATCTGTACAATCGCTTATAAGGCCTTCTCCTTGTGATAGCAGACGAAGGAAATCCACGATCGGCCGCGATCTATGGAACGCCTGTCTGGTCAGCGATACTTCTAGAGATAGTTCTGCCGCATGTCCGTGAGTCGTTAATAGGAGAAAGAGATAGGAAGCCGCACCCAGATTACAGTTTTTTCACATCAGCTGTGGGAAACCTGTGGCCACCGATCCGCGGACAGCACTGCAATCGCTGCACGTGATCTTGTTACGTCATGAAACGCGATCGATGAAATCTTCGAGGAAGAGTTTAATATGTAGGGGAGAGTTGACTGTGCGTACTGGTTACCTAAATCGCAGCTAGTCAGCTTTGCTTTTTATGTTATTTGCAGTGCTATGAGAGGAATTTGGTGAGGCAGTATAGAGTATAGGTTAGGAATTTCTTGTTACTTTGTCTAGCTATTACGTTCGTGGAAAGCTTTCGCAAAGAAGGATGTTTAAAAAAGGCCATTTTTGGCATCGCCTGAAATGAAAAATTCCTTCGGGATCTTTAAGAGCATCCTCCAAGGAACAAAAAATTCCTGTATCACTTTGCCGAGAAACGATGACAAAGTTGTCAAAAATGAGTCGAGACATATGAAAATGGGACTGATCAAATACAGGGTGACCCAGAAACAGTAGTACAACCGAGGAGATGATGATTCTACGTGAAAATACAAATCGAAAATAAGGAATAAAATTTTTTCATTTTAAGCTCCGTTGTCGAGAAAAACGACTTTGAATATGCAAAGATTGCGATGGTATACTGATGGTACGCCATTTTAGCCAAAGTTAAGTGCGCGCGCACTCAGTAAATATTCAAAGTCGATTTTCTTGACAACGAAGCTTCAAATGAAAAAATTTTATTCTTTATTTTCGATTTATTTTTTCATGTAGAATCATCCCTCCTCGATTGTACCACTGATGCACATGTATTGATGGTATATCCATGTAAGCCGTAGTTAAGTGCACGCGTACTCGATTAATATTCAAAGTCGATTTTCTCGACTACGAAGCTTTGAATGCAAAAATTTTATATTTGGTCAGCTTTATTTCCGCATATTTCGACTCATTTTTCACAACTTTCCCATTATTTCTCGAAAAAGCGTTAAAGGATCTTTTTGTTCCTTGGAAGATGCTTTTAAAAGTCCTGAAGGAACTTTTCATTTCCATGCGATCCCAAAAATGACCCTTTTTTAAAATCCTGCTTTTTAATGAAGCGTAGAGTGTGATGATAAATTAATTGAGAGGAGTAATTGTTATTATTTATAGAATTAATAGATGATAAATTTACAAATCCTTTGCGGACTGTTGATTTTAATTGAAGATCTATTAGTAGCATATTAGAAGTAAATCTTTCAAGTTGGCTTGAGATTAATCAAAATTTTAACTTGATCAGTTTTATCTGATATATTATGCATGTTATAAGCAAAAGGATTGGTGTTGAATTACCAGTAGTCAGTAAAGGTTCAATTGATGTAGGGTAATTAGAAGTTCTAAAGAGTGATGTAGATATATGGGATATTTTTATTAAAGATAATAAGATATTTAATATAAAATATTTTTATTAAAATTTATTACATAATACTACTAACGTGCTTTAATTTGTTGATAAATATTCTGCATAGAGCAATATATAAAAAGTTGTTATTTCTTTTTTAGGAATATTCAATTTCAAAAAATTGAAATATAAAGAATATTCTCAGTAGACATAGCTTAAATAACAATTGCCAGAATTTGTGATACTTCTACATTGTTTAGAAATGAAGATATGTATATAGGACACTAAATGTGTATCACAGTGTAGCACATATATTATTAATATTGTTTTATTCATGAAAACCCACCCCAAAGATCAATTTTTACTACTGTAATTATCCCTTTGCACTATAATGACGAGTGTAACCCCTCCACGAATTTTTCGTGTCAAATTTCGAGATTATAAGCTATACTAATCACACGACGATAATTATATTTCACATATTTCAATATGCACAAAATTCTTAGAATTTCAAATTTTTACCCAATTTTTATTCAATCTTATCGTTCATGGATTAGATATATAGTGAGTAATTAAAATTAAATACTACTTCAATACATAATTTTTCATAATTAAATAGCAATGAAAGTGTTTGACAATCTAAGAATATAAAATTTTAAAACTTGTAATAAAACACGATAGATACCAATTTTTAGAGCCGGCGCGTGGCAGGTTCACCGCAGGTTCGGCCCCGCATTTTGAAAGGCCCCGCGGTCTACGAAAACTCATCAGACATTTTGCAGGACCCCCTGTATAGTAGATCGAATATTCGTGTGTGTAGAAAATACAATCGTGTAATCCATTAATCGATTAATTGAACATGGTACAGCTTGCTATACACTGACATGAGTGCAAAATTTTCTCTCCCATCTTTGCATCGAAATATTTCGTTGCAGCGTGTTCTAAACATTGACATTAAACGTTAACATTAAAGATTGATACAACTGCAACATGGGTGCGGAAGATATTAGGTGTTAAAGAAATCACCCAATTAGAAAACACTGATTTTGATTAACATTTTAGAGAATGATGGTACCATACTATTTACTGATACCATATCAAATTTAAACGCGTATTTTGGTTCCGAAAAATTTTTGAACCTGGCCCCGCAAAAGGTCACGCCGGCCCTGCCTATTTTGTCCTTATAAATTAACAGTTCAAAAAAACTAATTTTACTATTATTATTAAGTATTAATATTGTGAATTATTGCAAATTCTGCATTATCCAGAATTAATCCATAGACTTAAAATCAAAATGAAAGAAACGATATGAGTTTTTCTGGTTTAGACAAAGTATTATAGTAGAAGAATGTGCAGGTCTTCGTTATGCTTTCGTGAAGTCATCTAACGATTACTTTTCATATAAATGTATGCAAAATGTTTTATTGTTGATATTATACCCCTACATATATATATATACATATATAGTTTCTCTAAAATCTCCACTTTCTAAGCCTCGATTATTCCTAACCGGAGGCAGAGATTTTTCGCAATAGTGACTGGAGAAAACTAACAATGTAGTATTACGTTTCTTTCGAGTCAGAAAAACATTTCATTTCCTTCCAAACCGGATTTCAAATTATTATTGCATAATAACAATTTAGACATATACAGACAATTTGGACATATACACATTAATTAAAATGGATTTTAATTATGCCTGAAAATAAATTTACATATGACTAAAAAATATACGTGTCAATTAAAATAGATGAAAATAAATTTGTATAATGTACATTATGGACATTATAGACTGTAATTATAGATTTGACAACTATCCTAATTTATATTCTTGATATATAAACCGAAATTTTAAAACGAATGAAATTATCGAATTATATAATTATATGAAATTATTGAATACATATTGTGTGAAAATTCTTAACGTCCAATTAAAAATGCGACAATTATGAAGAACAATCTGCATAATGAACGAAAAGTATGTGTTAATTAGAAATTAATTTAAAAATGTTGAAAGTAATTCTAACTATGTAGTTTTTAAAACAATTTCTCTACTCTGTTGCAATATAAAATTTATGTACAAATTATTGAATAGATAAAAAAAAATATGTAAATGCAATTTGAATATTAATTAATAATTAAATTAACATTTGAATATTAATTTTCTTTCTGAAAATATTCGATTGAAAGTATTCAGTCAAAATATTGAAATGAAATTATAAAAATTATATTTTCGAGATATGTATATAAACAAATATCTTTATTTTATTTAATGGTAAAACAGTGGTTAATAAATGAAATATGTTTAATATTCACTTATCCTCAGATAACACGTTCTGTTCAACTTTCGTCCTTAACTGTTCCTGGTCTTAGCAAGAAGTAAAAACCTGCTCCAGTTTCCCGTCTTAGCCTGTTTATCGTTCTACTTGTTAGTCTATGCAGACACCACGTGATTGATTGTCTTTAACTCGCGTTTACCGTGAGCGTGAACGCGGTCATTATTACAAGATTACAAAAACGTGTCACAGCTATTAGTTGAACTCATACCAATGACAATGACAGTAGTTTAGGTTAGCACCATTAGCATTTGCCCTTAATAACGGAATACAGATCTGTTATTAACAGAATAGCAAAGAAGGCGAATACAGCGCCCCTATATAATACGACAGCTCCACGTACTATACTATGCAGTGCATAATATGCATAAGTTATATTATATTATGCATAATATGTATAACTTATATTTAAAATCTAAATTTTTAAATTAAAGCTGCATTAAACGTCTATAAAACACCATACATTTAATTGAAATAATTTCCATATAATTTTATACACTTTCTATAAAAATTATCTTATTATTAGATAAAGTCGAGAATATAGATACAAAATAAAATAATATATATGAAAATGACGATTTTGAAATTATATTTCATCAAACTTGAAGATTTATGAAAAATATATTATAATTAAAATATAATTAATATATTAAAATATATTAAATAAATTAAATTAAATAATTTATATATAAAATACATTAAATAAATATATTAAAATATAATTATTATAGTATAATATTCGATTATTAAATCATATACAATTCTATGACATTTCTTCAGTTTCAAAATCAAGATACCGATGTTGAAGATACTCCATTATTACTTCGATTGAAATTCTAAAGCAATTTTAATAACAGAAAATGTTTGCTTTCGAAATCAACAACCCGTACCTAATGATTAACGCTCTTTCTTAAAGCAAGATAAAATAAAAACAATCCAGTGCTTGATAAATGGCGAGAGGTTCATTAACTCGTAATTTATGATAATGATACCAACGTAATTTCCATCCATGTTGTTCATCGTATTACAATTTCAAATTTCCTTTAAATGTATAATTATCTTCTTCTTAGATAATAACGTAGAAAACGTAATTTTGGATTTAGCAATCCCTTAATGCACTATTAAATTGAGTGAAATTATATAAACACCACTTTATTTCGTTCGAATGTAAATACTTATATATATATTACACACACGTTGGTTAGAAAAAAAATTGATGTAATTTTAAAATAAAAATATTTTTAAAGTTTTATTCGATTAAAATAAATAAAATATATGATCCGAATATTTTAATCATTTTGTAATTCTGGTGCCTAAATTTGTTTACAACCTGTTGTTGGATTTACAACCATAAAAACACGCCCTGATATTATTGGTAAAAGATACGAGATTGCGTTACTATTATTGCTATAGAACTGCCCCAACTAGTAACTGCTATGTATTTTATGCCAGTCAAGTGCAACGAACTTCAAAATGTCAGTGTCATGGTCAATCAAGTATATTAATAGCACTTAACATCGTTTCTAAAAAGGGAGATCTAATTGTCGAATATTAAATTGCTAAGTATTAATTGTACTATAATTAATTGAATGTATTTTACTTGTATTTATCTGCGAATGATATGAAATACTTTAATATAAAAAAATATATTTCCTTTATTTATACATTTATTTTATTACTTTATTTACTCATTTAATTATGGATAATTTAATTTTTGCGTGATCGTTTCTTTAGAAATTGTTTAATTGTCGAGCATCATATCTGTAACAAATGAAATCAATTTTGTTTTTTTTTCTATCTGTGTTTGCATTTTTTAAAAATCCTAATATAGAATGTATTTGCCTTAATGAATTCCGAATATTGTAAACAGAAAAACAAATTTTGGAGAAAACAAACTTTTATAATGATTATTTATAATGATTTATAATGATGATAATGATTATTTCTATGAAATTTATTACATTCTTATATAGTGTCATTTATATGCATCAGAAATTACTCTTTATTAGAACAACATATCTAACAACAGGAAACAAGTATTCAGCATTGCATAAATACATACTGAACAGAATGATAAAGATCGACATCTTCGACGAAAGAACATTGCGAGAGTTGAAATTGCAACACAGGGCAGAAACAGCTTCATCTAAAACAGTATTCAAATTGTTCATATTCGCTTGCAGATACATACCTTATATTTTATACTTCATTCTAATATTCTCATCGTATAATTATATATTATATTACACTCTAATGAAAATAATATTTCGAATCATATTTAGCAATACTTGTTGTCCTGTAATTTATAAATATACGAGTAAAATAAAACAGGAAAAAGGTTATAAAATAATGACACGTGTCAACATTTTATATATGTACATTTATAATGATTTTCGGTAAAACGGAGGTAACCTATCATTTTTCCATCAGAATAATATTGTACAATTCATATAATAGGTATATCCATATTCACATAACAATTGACTATCTATGTAATACATATTTTTCTGCGTATCTTTCCCGCGAAGTATTCTTTTCGATACGTGACTGCGACTGCTATAAGCATAGAGTTACGGTTTAAAGAGAAAGGTAACGAAGCGACATGACGGAAAGAACCTGAAACAGTGTGGCTGCGTACCGATTGTGAGATGGTATAAGAGATTCCAATTTAAATTCGAGATCGTCGAACGAGTTATTACGCGAGGACGCTGCGAAATGAAAACCACGACGAGTTATACTTTCTCGAGACATCGAGGAGATTGTCTCACAGCCTCGTACAACTTGACATGGAGAAGGGAGTCTAGAACAATGCCTCGGTTAATTATCGCGATCTTAATTGCATCGGACTCTCTTTCTTTCTTTTATGAACAAAGCCGATAATTAATCGCTACGAATACATACTGAATTCTCTTGTAAATAATTACCGAATCAGTAAATATCGATGATTAAATGTGTGACCGAGATGAATTATTATTTGTTCTGTAATTATGAACTTCCTCGCACATTCGTCTTATTTTCGTTCGTGAACCTGTTAAACGTGATAACATGATAAATAGTTTTGTTTCATTGTTGAATGGGAGAGATGATTGTGTTGTGTTGGAAAAACTGTATTAACTGGAAAAAAGTAGGATTTATGTTGGAATATTTTTGCATATGAGAAATACTAATGGTAAATAAAAGATGAGAGGTTAGCTGTTGAAATGTAATATAGGTAAGTGTTTTTCTGTGTCGAATTAGAGTTAGAATCAGTTTCGTGGTATAAATGTAAGAACAATATTTTTTATATTAAATCTTTATTTTGAGATTAGAACAATTTTCGTAACCTTTGGTGTCCATCGTAAATAAACCAGTCAAAATTCAACTGTCGCTGTTCGTATATTGTATGGATAAGTTTATGATAAAATTTTCTTCTTTCTATTTCCTTTCTTTTCTCTATTCTTTTGTTTTTCTTTGGTTTTCTTTTTCCCTTCCTTCAGTCTCTTTGTCCTTTTTCTTCTTTCCTTACCTTTTACTCTTTCCTCTTTTTATTTCCTCTTTTTATATAAAGATAAAAGTATTAATAAATAATTGTATTTCATATAAAGAAGCATAAAGTAAAAAATTTTATTTACAAAGAATTGGTACCACTGTTAAATTTAATGTAAAGATGCTTGTAGATAACTTTAATATGATCTGCAATTATGATCATTTAAATATATAACATAAAGGTAAATTTATATCAGTTATAAATTTTGTAATTATTTTAATTCTTGCGTATAAAATTTTCAGAACCTTCAAATAAAAATACATCCAAATTCAAGGAAGTTAATACTATTAAATTTATTTTTAAAAAATATATATTTTACAAAGATAAAAATTCAATAATTAAGATACTACAACTAAAATATAAATTTCAATGAAATTGTTTAATTAAAGTTCTTACATTATATTGCACAATGTAAATTTCTGTGTAGATATCCATAAATCACGTTTGCATACACATAAATCACGTGTACATATACATACATATATATTACAATCGGAATTACATAATGAACATTGGAAAATTATACAGAACGTAATTTATGTACGAAACAAAACACTCTTTAGTAACTACACACTTTCTATCGCAAGAAGACTAAATCCTCAGTTTGTAATGTTATCTTTTCACGAAGAAAAATTGTTGAAGTACGAACAATATTAACTGTACTTTCGAAACTAATTATTTATATTTCGAACATTCAGGAAACAACTAGTTTGCAAATCATCGTAAAATTATGTAACAATTATGCAATAAAATTCTTTCAAATTTGTAAAAGTACAGAAAAGTACTTTATACAATGTAAAAATAACGGGATATTCTATATTTCATTATTACTTTAGAAAACATGGAAATATTGATTAATACCGCAAAAAATAATTCGAAAATAATAAAATATATTTTGATAGTGAAAATTGTTTAAAACATTAAATAAACTTAGACTTCGTTTAAAATAGTTATTTAAACATTAAGCTTCCGTATAAAATATAAATTCGAAAAATTAGTGTTTTTTACGAATTCCGAGTTAATTTTCAAAATAATAATTTAAAACTTTAACTTCAAAAAGCATTAATTTTGAAGCTTTATCAAATAATTTTTGTTGAAAGTCTCAAGTTATATAAATTTTACCAACTTTAACAAAATAAAAAATTTCCATTATATTATTATATTAAACAATTATTTAGAATATTTTTTTAATTAATTATCTGTATCATCTGTATATGTTTTATTCTTACAATATATTATGTATTATATATGTTAATTATATATTATATGTATTATGTTATATAATATATAGGGTGTCCCAGAAACGGTAGTACAACCGGGAGGGGGGATGATGCGTGCACTTAACTATGGCTTAGATGAATAAACCATCGATACATCAGTATTGGTAATACAACCGGGAAAGAGGTGATTCTACGTGAAAAGACAAATCGAAAATGAAGTGAAAATGAAAATTTTTTTAT
Organism: Eufriesea mexicana; assembly: GCF_001483705.2. NCBI lineage: Eukaryota > Metazoa > Arthropoda > Insecta > Hymenoptera > Apidae > Eufriesea > Eufriesea mexicana. The sequence continues at coordinate 102,088 of NW_016909094.1, forward strand.
TCGAAGCTTCGTTTTCGAGAAAATCGACTTTGAATGTTCACCGAGTACGCGTGCACTTAACTTTGGCTAAAGTGGATGGACCATCAGTATACTACCCTAGTCGATGGATATTCAAAGTCGATTTTCTCGAAGGCGAAGCTTCGAATTAAAAAATTTTATTCTTTTTGTTCGATTCGTTTCTGCATGTAGAATCACCCCTATCCCAGTTGTACTACTGTTTCTGAGTCGCCCTGTGTATTAGTTATAGTACTATATACATATATTCAATATATATATATATATATATATATATATTATGTTACGTAATATGTACATAAAATATTAAATAATCTTTAATATATAATCTTAAAATATAATATGTATATTAACATATATATGTGTCTATATTTATATATATTAATATAGACAAACAGTTTAACAAAAGTGTAATTTTGTTTAGGGTCGTTCGCCACATGATCCACGACCTCGTCTATCGGCCTCCCAACAGGCCCAAATACTGAGCGACGTACAGCAACACCAGCAACGGTTTCGACGACCCCAAGATTCGTCCAGTTCTCGAGGATCCTTCTCAAACTTCGATCAAGTCACTTCCAAGCCACAAACAGGCACATCTTATTCGCCCTTGTCTAAATATAAAGTGGATCGCACGAAACAGCAACAAATTCAGCAACTACTGCAACAACAGCAACAGGTGCAACAGCTAATACAAGAACAGCAACAAAAGATAGCGCAACAACTCGGCAATCCAAATTATCTGAACGCTCAAACTCAATTCCAGGCTCAACCTGCCAAGCAGCAAGAATTCGAACAACAGTATCAGAATACTAATAGCCAGTTCCAGAATCTCCAGCAGGATCTATCGCAACCGCTGTTCAGTGACCGACAAACATTACAGTTGCAGGAATATCTGGAAAAGCAACGCGAGTTGGAACTGGTACAAAAACAGAGACAGCAATTACTACTGGAACAACAGGAATTACGAAGGCAACAAGAACTTCTGAGACTTCAACAGTTGCAAAAACTCACGTCGACCACTTCACTACCAATTTCTGTCACTTCCCCAAGCACCGTAGCTATAAGCACCACAACATCTCCTGTTCTCGTATCACTGCCAACTGCGAGAAAAATCACTCCATCGGAAACAGATTTGTTTTTAAAGGCGATAGCTACTCATCAGAAAAAGTATTCTACCACGACGCCGATACCATCCACAACAACCGTAAGAACCACGACAACCAGTAGACCAACTGTTATCACGTCTGTTTCTCCCAGAACATATCAAGAAAAAGTAACAGTTTCGAACATCCCAGAGAACCTGTTAAGTTTGATTCAGGAGCAACAGAATCAGTTCGTTCAACAAGGTAAGCCAAAGCCTCAGATCAAGGTCATATATCAGACAGAAAAGCCAGTAACACCAAAAAATTCTACTCCGAGGACCAGATCTGCCTCTTTAGGCTCGGAAAGGGATATTCTACTAAAGCAGTTGAAACTGGCTTTGGCTCAGTCGGTAGATGACGATATCAGAAATGTCAGTGCACGAGATATCGTGTTGCCTAACGGAAAGAAGATTCAGTTGGTCGATTCTTCAAGCAGCTTAACATCCATCGTACCCACCGATGGATCAACTCTGACTACGTCTACCTTGGCTTTAACTACTTCGACTACGACTATTAAACCACCGAAGGCTATTCTCGAGGAATTGACAAAAGGTGTGCTTCCTCCTGGAGCAGACTTTGAAGTCATTAGACAGAAGAGCGATGGAAAGTTGGAGGAAATTGGAAAAGCACCGATTCAGAGTCTGCCTGCAAAGAAAGTGACTTTTGTAGTGCTGGAGGAGCAACCCGATGGCAGTTACAAGGTGCAAGGCGTGAAAGGAAACGCGGATAAAGAGGGAAGTGAAGTGGAATCTATCGTAGAGAAGATTAAGAAGGGAGAATTGAAGCTTCCACCAAGTTCTTCGAATCCGACCACTGTGCCCTCGCTTCAGAATTACGCATCCAGTTTGGACCCAAATTCAATCTCGACAAGGCAGAGCGGAGCGACGTCGACTCAGGGTCTTGGATCTACTAGTCCTAGATCTACTACCCCGAGATCTACTTCCATTTCATCAAGGTATACCGAAAGGTAGGTGACAGAGCTTCATGAAGCCCTCAAAAAAGAATTAATTAACTAACAATACTTAGATTTAAATATTTTCTAAACTGTTGTTTTCTTCTTTTAGGTAAATAGGTGAATATTTTTTTATAAGGACTGAGAAGTTGCATTATGAGGCATTGGAAAATATATCAATCCATTTAAAAATATGTAAATGACTCTCGCCTGATCTTAACATCTCCAACTAACAACATCCTGCCTGCATCTTACCATGCCTCCTTTGATCTTTGATAACATTCTGAAAACTTTTCCTTTTGTATAAGGTAGCTTTCAAAATATTTGCAATAATAGATTAGAATCAATACAAAAATATAAATGAATGATTCTTATCAACAGAAAGCAGTAATTAATCAAGGAAGTCTTCCGTGAGGTTTCCCGGCAAATACACGTAATGCATCATATTGTGTAAAACAACTTACATGATAAAGAATAAGAATATGTTACATTTAAACGATTAATTATTTTAGAAAATGCGTCTTTTGAATCCAAGAAATACAGCAGTATCGTGAAATATCTTATGATAATGTATTCATATCTAAATTATATTGATATCAACAGTCATACCTATCAAATAGCTTAACCGAAAATTTTAGCATGAATTGAATACAAGAATCTTAATAATAATAAAAATCATTAAGAATGTTCATGCTTAACAGTCCATAAAATCTATTCTTAACTTTCTTACTTAAATATTACATAATGGAATTATATAAAAATTCTATTGATGCAAACTTTATGAATTATGATGTACGCTCTATTAATGAAAGCAACATATTTTTATTGCAGACCAACGGAATACTTCCCTCATGTGACAATTTCTCCAAATTCCGTGTCAACGACAGACAAGTATGTGTCTTCAGCATCCAGCGTCACCAGTCACGTATTCAATTCACTAGGGTCTGTGAACACCACCCCTAAATTGAGTTCCTTGGATCAAGATAGTCGCGTGACTGCAAAATATCCAAGCGTAACAAGAAGTCATTTCATCCCAACCATGGCTCCGGTCAATGAAATCATTACGACAACATCAGCGCCGGTACCGACGACTTTCTCACAACATTCGACCAATTCTTACATTCATTTCACCGTCAGACCACCCGGTGAAACTTCACCGACCCTCAGTACAATCTCGACCACCACGAGGCCATCGACTACCTTACATAACGATAATATCATCTACCAGGACACCTTCGAACGACCTACAATTTCCCCATCTTTAGAATCGCCTTCCACGAAGAGCCAAATACAGGAGAGTTTGACCACATTGCTCAGAAGGGAAGGATTATTTGCAATGGCTAAATATTTAAGACAGTCAGGTCTGGATAACGTGTTGAACGAAACTGGTGAGTAGATAAATGTTTTATTAGAGTAAAATCCTACTGCTAAAGATAGTGAACGAAACATCAGCTATTTTTGAGAATTCGAATATTTCAGATGAACATGTTCTCAGTTTTAGGACTGGAAAGAGTTCTGAAGATTTAGGCAGTATTTTCAAAGATTTTGGTATCTATTACTATATGGATAGCAATTGACGTCAAGACTTTATTCTTTGACTTAATAACTAGACGTATTTATATATGAAAAAGAAACCTGGTTTTCAAACAACGGATACCAAAAAAGGTGCTGTTGAAAATTCGTTAACTTTTTCGTTAAATTATATATATGCAGTTGCTTACGGCAGTATTTTGATAACATAAGTTCTAAATGTTTAACGAATACACGTTGTCAAAGTCAAACTTTGAAAATAATACTCTACCTAAGAAAACATAAGTCTTGGGAATCAATAGCGCAAGTTATACAAAAATACAACGATTAATAGAAAATTTATAGAATATTGAATGCAGATGCATGAAACTAAGGAACATATTACAATTATTGCAAGAGAGTAGTTGATCAAGTATTAACGTAAACTAATATTAAATTACAATATATTTATAATATATGAATACAAAATCAAGCAATCGAAATTTGACAATTTCGTGAAAGGTGTGTCCACATTCAATGTTTTATGAATTCTTCAATGTTTATCAAATTTTTGTCTAATTTTACCTGCATTTTCTCAACACTTTTATCTTACATCAGATAAAGTATTATTTTGAAAATTAGAATCAAATGTGTGTATTTTATTTATTGAATGATCAGGACACAAGTTATTCGAATACTTTCATGAGCTACTGTAAATTGAAGTTAAATTAAAATCAAACTATAACTAAACTCCAGAAATTTCTGTTGATTTATTAATATATACAAATATGATATTTTATGTGTATCAGCTTAGTAAGGTTACTGCCATAAATACAAAGTTTTATTCTTTGTACAACTATTTTGCTTCTTCTTGACGTCCAATTTAGCTATGCAACATTCATTAGAAAAATGTTCTCACGGATTGCTTGAATGTTTCGACACAGATGTCTCGTCACAAGAACAATGATGGTCGTTTTCTCGTTATACGAATCTTTAAATTACAAAAGCTAGCTTAATTGCATCTTACAACGTTAATTGACCTATATAACTTATTGATTCGATCAAAAATGTTTATATATCCTTACCGTCTGTAATTCAAAAATAAATTACTGTGCTCGTTATTACGGTACCTTGATAGGTCCAGTAATAATTATGTAATTCGATCTATTGAAGAATCGATTACGAATGAGAACAATGCGATGCTGAAGAATCCATGGACAGAAAGTTTAATTCATTTTATTCATTGGCGTAGAGACGACCATTTTGTTTTTATCTTTATAATACAAATGTGCAATATTGCATTGAATTTGGTACTAACAATAAGTTATTTCACGTTCATTACTTATCGCATTTTAAATATGTACGTTAGATATTATTAACAAGTATATTAACAAATATTTTAACAAAATGTATCTCAAAATTTCGCGGGTTTTAATTTACGCATTTGAATTTGAGCTTTAATTAATGGTAATAATTTTAATTTATCATATTTGAATTAATGTTAAATATATATATAAAAATTATTATATACGTACATATATCAATTCGGATTCGTAAAATGATTATTTTAAATATATATTCTTTTATATTAGTAATTTTTATTATAATTACTATTTATCAAAGAATAAACTTTATATAATTTTGGTTTCATATGTTTTATAGATATTATTCATAAACATATTATATATTTTATATATATTTCATAAATGTCACTAGCTTATCGAAATTTATTTATTTATTAAAATTTACGATGCGTTCACAAAATTGTAGCATCTAAAAATAAAAATATTTAAGCTCTTAACCTAATGTCTATCAAAAGAAAACAAAATATGACTAAAATTAAATTAATAATTTCCTTTCATTGACAGACTATTAAAACTATTATAGAATTACTAAAAATGAAAAAATAAAATTATAAAATATTATGATTAACTATAATGTTTTTGATAGATTTCTATTAAGTATTAGATTCGTTGGAAAGACTAATCGAAATTTAAATATATTTTATTACACTATATATTATGATACTATCAATAAAATATAATGTTATTCATTTATATTTTTAGAACTACTAATGTTTTCCAATTAACGAATGCTTTGAATGCTTTAATTACCAAAGCGTCTGTAATAACGTTTTCCTGCTTGAGGAAACCGTTTGAATATTTATAAGTGTGATAATCTATGAAAGATAACTTCAAGGAAAGAGTAAAATTTTATACTTTGATTCAATTTGCTTTTATCTAACGATTTATCATTTATATTCAAAAAATCTTATTTTTACGAATAAATTTATTTAATATTATATAAAAGTGATAAACATAAGTGGGATCTAATTTTCCTCGTGATACGAAATTCATTAGAAGTAATTAATAATTGTAATTACCGTAATACATTACATTCAAGTACATTATAATTCACCAGTTATTTCACATTCAACTTATCCACCAATAGATCATTAATCTTGAATATTAGAAATCAGCATTGATTTCTGTACTAACTTCTAACCTAACATTTACATAAGCTTCTTCAAATGCTATTCATACTTCTAACAGCTTTTACGGTACATTTTCTAAATTTACACTCGCAAGAAAGTTATACGAATATACTGGTGATTGATAGTTTCAAATAATGAAATTTTAATAATTTTATTATAGCTAAAAGATAGGTGAGATATAAAAAATATAAATTTTTATAGTATAGTACAATAAAATAGAAAGAATATAAAATATATGAAAATTTTAATACTGACAAAATTAGTAAAAAGTTACTAGTTTAGTTAATACTATGTATAATTACTAAACTAGGTATAGTTCATTAATTTCTTAAAAAAAAAAAAATTTAAACATATTTCTCAGAACATTAATAAATCTTTTTTTTTTTTAAATTACAAGATATTGTACAGAACTTGATTTAATCACAAAAAAGGTATCTTAGATTTTAGTTTTGCTTATCGAATTCGTATATGTAATATCGAATTATAATGATCATTGGACACCACGATATTACAATTATAACTAATTTGGAATTAAAAAGCTCATTAAAAGTCAATTTAGTTCAATAGAGTGATCAAAAAACTTAAACCAAGTAATTATAGACCGAACACTTTCAATTTGTCCTAACGATCTTTGATCGACAATTAATGTTCTAATTACAAGAAAACGTGTTCCCATTCCGTTAACATTGACGGTGAGAACGTTGAATTACACGGATACGTTGCGTAACTGTTAATCTAGACAGTCGGACGATGCCCAGCCACTTCTGAAGCAATTAAAAATGATTGTGAAAATAGGCAGCGGAGAAACGCGTCAGAGATCGTGCAACAACCAGATCCAATTATCGGCGTGTTAGCCAAACGGGAAAACCGTGCACTTCCGTCGATTAAAAAAGCAAAGAAGCGTAACGGTGTCCTTTCACGTGACACGAGAAATGACCGGATAAAAATTATCCTCGCAGTTAAGAAAGATGCGTTACCTCTCGTGACACCTTACGTCGGATCCAGAACAAACACGTTACGTCGTACGCCACAAGGTGGCGCGAGATTGCGCGAAGATGCGAATAAACGCACGATATCGCGCATAAATGTATATATGCATATACGTGAACAGCATCTTACAAAAAGAATCTATAAAATCATGTCAAATGCATTACATAGAACAGTCGAACTGCCAATTCCAATATCGGACGAATTCTAATATTGAAACGTATATTATATACTACTATTCGAACGTTTTATTATGTGAACAGTACATTTTCATATTGGCATCCTTTACTATCAGAACAAATACAGACGTAATTCATACATCTTTACCACAATTTCTTATTGAAATTGATATCATACGCTATATAGACAATTAAAAGTCTATAACAATATAAATGTAATTTTTCATTACGAACTATTTACGGCATTAAAAGATTGACTTTCATAAATGATTCGAAAAACAAAAAGGATGTAATTATTGTAATAAATAAAAAAAGAAATTGTCACAATATCATTAGTATCTCGGTAAATATAAAATATTCTTTGAAAATTTGAAACTGGCAATGAATACCATGTTTTAAATTTTGTTTGATATTTAAATTAAAAATAACGGAACCACGTTAATAAACGTAGATTAGTTGCTATAATAAAAGTGTTAGAATTTAATTATTTGACGCCATGAATCAACGCATAATCAAATATCAAATATAACCTTCTTACAAGTTTTTCACTGAAAAATATAAATTTAGTATTTGAAAAAATTTAGTACTTTCCCCTAAATACTCAGATACAGATGAACTAGGTAATTAATATAGTTAACTAAAAATTTTCTTTTAAATGTTCCAAACTTCTTCAACCTTCCAAATCTCTTTTAATGTTTACAAATTTTTATAAACCTATAAAAATCTCTTTTTAAACTTTAAATTATTTTTAGAATCTAGAAATTTGAAAATTTACCAAAACACTAGCTGTGGTACGAACATAATTCAACGTTATGACAGAAAGAATTAATTCGATTATAATATTACAGGTCCATACACAATATTCGTCCCGACAGACAAAGCCTTTAGAACGTTATTGGTGCAGCTTGGTGGTCCGGAAAAAGCAGAGCAAAAATTCCGAGATAATCCACGACTCCTTAGCGGGGTATGTCAACGATATCGATAATAAAATATTTGTTAATTTATAAGATAGTAAAATTTATAAGATAGTATATAAAAAATTAATATAATTCTTAGAAAAAAAATACAGGTAAACGTACTCTTAATTTCAGATATTATTATTTTGTTTATTATTTATTATTAATTTAAATATTTTGATAAATTTAGGTTATGACATATGCAGTACATAAAAAAGATATTGACACACTATATTACAAGAAAATTTATATAATCAGAAAGTTTCGATTTCAATGAACGTTTATGTAAGTACGTACATTAAGAACATAATAAATTTCACATGAAGTTATTTTTTTATGGATAGGAAATCCTTTTAAGGGAGCCAAATAGATCCCAAAGTTCCAATATTTTTTAATACTCTGAATATAATTTCTGTTAAAATTTTTTTCACATTAGAATTATAGAGCATCAAAAATTAAACGTTTTTTGTGTAATAAAATTTTATTGTTATACTATTGCAAAATTATATTGGATACAAGCGAAAAAATCATTGAAAATTCAATTGTTTAGGGTGATATTACGTAAAAATAATTGTTTTATATATAATCTGTTATGGTAAACATACACAGAGTTTCATTTAACAGTGTATCACTTTAAGCAAGTGAAATCAACGACTGAATTAAACTCTTGCAATATAGTGTGCCAATACTTCTTTTACCCACTGTAGATATTAACTTGATTAATCAAAAAGAGTTATCTATTGAGAATGTCAATTGGTTAAATTAGTCATCTTAAAGTAATGATGATTTAAAGATGATTAAAAGAGTAGAAAAACATCTCTATTCTTGCATGAAATTAAAAATCAATCCACTTTTACTGAATTAATGTATAATTTATATTAGAGTAAATATTTTACTATAAATATTTTACTAATTATTAGTATCTCTTGTATTTTAATCAAAATTGCAAGCTACTTTACAATAATCGAGTAGATAAACTATATTAATTCGTATAATTAAATTACAGCTTCTGCTACATCACGTGATACCAGGAGCTTTCAGGATCGATTCCTTGCAAGATGAAATGACTGGCGTTAGCTTAGCTGGAACGCAATTAAGAGTGAATGAATACGCAATGCACGACCACGAATGGAATGACATAAAAGTACGTCCCTTAGATTATATAGACCTCATAATTTCGAATTGTATGTTAACAATCTCGTTGACCTTAACAAGAATTTATTTCCATCTAACCTCGAACATTTTTGGATCAATGAGTCATAACCAGCACTGTATATTCATCACTTTTATCGATCGATCGTTTCACGTTGATCTAGTTTGTCGACCTTCTAGAAAACGATGGAAACATTCCATTCACTCGTAAATAATGTATGACATAGTGCGTACTTCAAAGATGAAATCACACGAATTCTTTCTTAAGCCAAAATATAGAAACTATTTAGTATGAATGAAGAGATTTATTTATTATTTATTGTAATTGTGTATATATTTATTTCATAAGTAATAAATTATGAAATAAATATATGACATAAATTTCTTTTTTATATAAACAGATTTCGAAACGTATTTTGAAAATTAATTCAATGTTTAAAAATAAATATTTATCAATAGATTTTAAGCTGAAAAAGAAATTTATTTTAGACAAAGGAAAAAATAATTATAAATTCATATGAAATAAAATTTATCTTTACTTACGTTTTATATATTCGATTTAAAAGACATTAGACATTTTAAATAATTAGTAAGCACTGATAAAAGTATGTAAATCGATTTTCTTATATTTAAATGTTATTATTTACTTGAATGTGCTATAAAATTTATTTTATTTATTAAGAAAATACTGTGATGGTACAATTTTTCAGATATCTGAGTAATGAACCGATTCATAGTTAAACAAAATACACTAATTAATACAATCTCAACAAAAAGATCTAATTTCATTTAAATTTTATTTCATTTTAATTAATATCATATTGATATTATTGTAATTGTTATATTTATATGAATCAAGTTAAATGACATTCGTCCTAAACGAAAAATGACGTTAACATTTTTACATTATTATTTGTTTTTACAAACAGGTGACAACAATAAATGGTGCAAAAGTAGCATCGAATAAACGTGATATTGAGATACCTCAGGGCATTGCCCACGCCGTGGACAGGGTGATGTTTCCACTTCCGGTTGGCGATTTAGTGCAAACATTGCAGGCTGATCGCGAAAGAAGGTTCACTACTTTCCTAAAAATGCTTTACATCTCTGGACTTCAAGAAACTTTATCGGGTAATTCAAGTAAATCTTATTTCAAAGTTAAAACTTATTAAAATTGTAGGTTTCAAAATAGATGAAATTTTTTATCTTAAATCAATTACTTTTATCTTATTTATTTAGATTATTAGATTATTATTTAGATTATTATTTCGGAATAAAATATTATAAAAAGTATATTTTTCACCATTACTTTACAGAATTATTTATATTTTTAATCGTAAAAGTTTCAAATTAGAGAATTCAAAAATTCGAACATATATATCTTTAACACATACGAATAATATTTAGAGAAAGAAAAAGAAGATACTATGATTTAAAAAAAAATGTTAACTAGAACAGATAAAAAATTTTGCTAAATAGAACTCTACAAAATTTGACAATGATTGCTCTAGAACAATGATTACTGATTGAACTGATTGAATAGTAATGAATAATCAAGTAAGCATATCTATAAAATACCTTTAAAACTGTATTTATACATATTATATTCAAACAATTATTTTCATAAAAACATTATAAAAATTATTATAACAATTAAAAGTTCTTATTAACTGTAACCTTTTTTTGTATTATCTTCTGCAATAAGTTGTTAACAATTATCGAAGTTTTACTATATTCTGTAACAAAATAATTCATACAAATTATTGCATAATAATGTATAAATGCGTTATATTTTTTAGTGATAAAAATGATCAGGTTAAGAAGTTGTTTGAAATTCAAATTATTAATTGTTATTAATGCGGAAATAACCTTTGCAGGACCTAAAACTTTCACCATTTTCGCTCCAATGGACTCCGCTTTCGAATCCACCTCGAAAGACGGAGGAGCACCTGTTTGGACGGAAGAAGACGGCCCAGAAGCTGCGAAAACAATTATTTCGAGACATGTGATTCCTTCGTCTTTGTACACAGCGGGAATGAGGTACTATTTGCAAAAAGATACTCTTCGTCCTCAATCGCCTGTTCATATTCACAAAAATGGAGGTAAGCAAAAGATAAATCGAGTAACAAGTTGTATTGATATAAAAATATAAAAAAAAAAGAATATTCTAGAACAAAAATAAAAAAAAAGAATATTCTATTCTATTCTAAATTATCATGTATGCGCAACTATTACTTAGATTACAATCAACATTTCTCCTTATGGATATATCAAATTTTCATTGAAACACAAAGATATGCTGTTACTGTTATTAATTCATAATTTTCTAATTATAAACTAAAAAACATTGTATATTTTTCTTCCAATAAATATCTATTTTTTTAAACAAAATGTTACCTGTTGAAGTGTTGATGACAAGACTGAATTATTGATGACCGGTACAAGGTTATGTTAATTTAGAGAAAGATACTCGTTGAATGATAATTTTATAAGCTGGAAAAGTTCGAGGAATTTCCTTTTCGTAAAAATTACCATCTAGCACGCAAATCTTGAAAAATCGGTGTCCTAATAACCTATTTGCTCGTTAAGCAGTGATTTCCCCACTTTGTAATTAAACACTCCCTTTCGCGCCGTGACGCGTCATGACGTGTCATTAGGACAATGTAGATATAGAATGAATGTAATTTATTTTTTCACACTAACTGCTCCCCCTTTATGATTTAAAATGGTTTTCTTATTTTTACACTATTAAATAAAATATGTCATGTATAAAATCAAAATTTTCAGAAATAAAACAAAAATTTCACTTGTGTAACAAACTTTTTCAAATATTAAATCATATAAAATATTATGTATTTATGCGTTTATAGAGACAAATTTTAAATACAAGTAATGTATAAATAACTTTCGTATATTCACAATATTCAAAACTATTTTTAAACTCAATATTATAAAGCAGAAATCATAGAAATTCTTATTTAAAAAATTTTAATACTTATAAATATAACAAATATGACAAATCACAATAAGTTAAATAGCAAATAGTAGTATTATATTATAAACATAAGAATAAGGAACACTATGTTAAATGCATATAAAACAATATTTAAAAATGTTCGAGTTGTTAAATTGTATTGTAAAAACTTTTAACTAATTAAAGTTAAATAAGTAATAAGTTTTTCTTACCAAAATTTATTTGGCAATCTAGAAAAAACAAAAACACGTTATTGTTATAGCTATCAGATTAGTTGTTTTCCGTTTAATAACTATTATCATTATGAAATTACATTCCAGAAAAGATATTTTGTAATTTAAAAAAATTTAAATTATTTTCTATGCTGTTCCAGGTCGAGTACGAGTGAACGAAGCACATGTTGTAACACATAATATACCAGCAACAAATGGAGTTTTACACGCAATTGACGGTGTTCTATAACTACGCAATACACAGTTAGATCGTCCACTTTGAAAAGTTATGCATGTTATAAAAAAATGCATATTTCAGTCGCAAGACACGAAGGATATTTATACCTTTTTACTTATTACTTCTTTGCAATTTGCTAAAAAAAATACAATAGCAATATTTAATAAGTAATAATCTAACTTACAAAAAATACTAGTCTAAAAATGTTCTATTTTTAAAAATAAATAGTATTAATAATGAAGATGAAATTCTATTTGACAAAGATAACATCTTTATCGCTTAGAGATTATTACAGTAAATCGCAAAGAATTAAAAAACTATGAAAAATAGTATTAAAATGGTTAATATTCTCGTTAATTATTAATTAAAGGCATTCAATTTTTAATAATTAAAAATTAATACCGTCGATAGTTATGAATTTATTTGCTATATATATTTTTTCTGTAGATTTAAAAAGAAATTCATTCTTCTAAAAAAACATTATTTATATCTTAAATATGTATAAATTGCAAAATTTTGAGTTATTTCGTGACTTTTAACTGTTTATATTTTAATTTCCTAACTAATAGTTTTTATGTAAAGTACTGTAACTTTAACAAAATTATTTAAAAATTACCTTGAAGTTTTTAAAATATTCGTGTCATTTTTTCTTTTCTAAAAAGTGCAATTAAAACAAACGTACAATTGGCCTGAGAAACAAGAAAAATGAAATCTCGACTATCACAATAATGATAAATCGACACGATTTGCCATAGATATTGCAAAATTGTACGAATATAATGGAATCTCTTTAAAACATACACTAATAGAAAGTCTAATCTATGTAATATAGATGTGTGTTGATCCTTCAGGTTGCTACTTGCTGCACGACTTATACGCATGAGTCACTTATGTGCAAAAAATTAAATATCTAATTGTATAGAATGGTAATACAATACCATAATTAGTATTATTGTAGTATGTATTATTTTATAAATAAATGTACAGTATGTTTTTCGTAATTATTATTTTCTAATGTTTCCATCGTTTCACTAATTGCAAACTAACTAAACAAAAATTCGGGCAAATAATTCCAAAAACTTTCGAAACTTAATATTCTTCTTTTTATCATTTTTTATTTTAATACGAAGAGAAATGGTTGATTAAAATTTTGTTTAATAATTATAATCATGATTCACATTGAATTTTAAGAAACTCAAATATTTTAAATAACTATAAATATAATATAACTAACAAATATAAAGAATGAATTAAATGAATGTAACTTATTGTATTTTCTCAATCAAAAAGTAATAAATATCGTAAATTTATAAATAAATTTTAATAATAATATATTAATCTCAGATTTAAATTGAAATCTACATTTATTTTATTTACAATTATATTTTTTCACAAATTGAGAGGAATTATAGTAATATTACTTAGTATTTTGTTTTTATTTACACTTAAAATATAAAAAAGAATTATATATAATACAATAATATAATTTTCGTTTTCAGTAATGTAATGTGATTTATGTTTCCACTTTATTTTACTTCTGCTACAATAATTATTGCTGTACCAACAGGAATTAAAGTTTTTAGATGATTAGCAACTTATTATGGTTAAAAAATAGTAATAAATAATTCAATTATATGATCATTAGGATTTATTTTATTATTTACAATACTATATATATCTAACAATTTTTATTTCACAAAATTAGTATAGTGAATATGTTACATACATATTTTATAAGTTCAAAAATAAACTCTTTTCTTTAAAAGCATTTTCATAAATTTTTAATTCAGAAATCATTATAAACATTACACTACTTTAACTACTATATTTATCAAGTGTATTACATATGTACATTACAAAAAATTAAATATGTAATAATGACATTTTTCAATAATTTCCATAATTATTCTTTCGAATAAAATAAAAATCAATTTTATATAAATTACATGATCCTTTTAAATACTACTATCAAAAATATAATTTTTAATAAAAACTTAAATTTTGTGTAAAATGTATAATAAAATATAATCTTCCTTACATTAAAAAATATTTTCTATGAAAGGAACAGATAAAAACTATACAATTATATTTATAATAAAATTATTTTTAATTTTGGTAAATATAATATAAATAAAATGTAAAATTAGTTTCATTCATAAATATATATATATATATAACATTTTCATTTATAGTAATTCTAAGTTGACAAAAATTAGTACTAAATAATCAAACTGGTTTAGTCTTACACGCAATTCCATCTAATTTCAACAAAAGTCAAATTGTTCCATTTTTCCTAATAATTCGCTTTATATTTTTTCATTTCTACCATTATATGATGAAAGTTTGTTAATTGAGTACGAGCATTTGGTGGTAAAATTTTGTGAAATCTATGATAATATTGCACTAACTGTGTCATTGCGCGTTGTACTAGTGCTGTACCAAGTACTAAGCTAGGAAAAGATTTTAATACTTCATGATTAATTTCTTCTAATGCTCGTTTCCAATTATTTGTAAAAGATTGTACAAGGACTAATGCTTTTCCCTCTTGTCTTTTCGACTCATCAGCTTGACCTTTCTCAATCATGGCTTCAGATTCTTTAACAAACTGTATTATACCTCCAAAATGTGGACTTAAAATTTCCTCAACATATTCTGAAGAACGTGCATTTAATTGGTCGCGAAAACTTTCCGCTTCTTTTGAATTATCTCGTGTTCTTTCCTAAAAAGGAAAAAAAAAAATAATTATATAAAATATTCCTCTGGTAATTATATATTCAAAATATTTGAATACTGACTTTTTTATAATAATTATTTTAAATAATATTTTGAAGATAATTCTTTTTTAATTTCTTATAGAAATAAAAAAAAAAAATAGTTTTCTATGAAGAAAATATTAATTAGAATTAAATTTAATTTTTAAATGAAAAAGAAAAATTTCACAAGTATTGAATTTAATTTCATTACCATTAATACACCAAGAACCAAATCATAATTATTGATAAGGAAAACCAGTTGTTGAATTCTACTACTAAATGTAGCTGCCATTCTTAACAGGAAACATTGTACAGCTTCTCTTAATTCTGCTAATAATTGTGTGGCTCCTTCACAAGGAAATCCTTCAACTACACTAACCATTGCAGCACTAAATTCAGCATATCTTCGTGTAATCTATAATAAATTTTAAATTATTCCTATATCCAAAAATATCAATTAATTTGACTTCAATGTTGTAAACTTACATAATGTGGTCCTGTTTCTTGAGTGAGCTTAAATGGATCACAATGTTTTATACTTTGAATATTCAATTGAAAAACATATTCAAATCTAAAAATTTAAATAAGAAATTTATACATTTAAACTTATTTAAAATGAAAAAGATTATATTGATATATTAACTTAAATACCTAGGCCAAATTACCGATGTCATGTTGTCCCAATATCTATCTAAAGCCGGTACTGCTCTTTTATGACAAGTTAATCGATATCGCATTACTAAATGTAAACACAAGAATAAAGCAATGGTATCGTAACAATCTTCCACAAAAGATTGTAAATTTTTCACCATTAGATTTAATGTTTTTCCCATTACCTAATCATTAAGAATATAATTTTATATTCAATTTTTATTTTTTTCATTAAGACAACACAAAAAAGAAATTATTTCATTTTACCTCATTAAAAATATCCATTGCTTGCGCACCACGCATTTTAAAAAATTCAGTTAAAAATAAATATTCTCTACAAGCATTATCTACAAGAGCATATTGTTCACTTCTAAACAAAGCTTCATAATGATACTGAAAATATAAAACAATTAAACAATTATATCAATATTTTGTAAATAATACATGTACTTAAATTTTCATATCACAAGGTAATTGTTAGATAAAAATAATTTAAAAAATGATAGTTTTCATATTCACCCTTGTTTTAGATGCAGTATGAGGTATTATAATGGGTGCTTCTAATTGAGAATTTAATACATCTCCTCTGCTACCTATAGAAAATACTGTGCCTCTATGTTTTAATGTAGTCTTATGAAAAATACCTCTCCCTGCAGTGTCTTCAACCCCCATCAAATCATCTTTAGTAGCTCCTTCCTCAAACTATACAATGTAAAATATAAAATAAAAATTATTCTTTTGGCATCTTACTTTTCTGTTTTTATTATTATTTTACCTGCAACTTCATTAGTCTTGAAGAATATGACTTAAAATATGAATAATATATTTTACTCATTGTGCTAATATATTCTGCACAAATTTCTTGTGTCACATTTCTTTCATTTGCTAAAATAAACTCAAAAAAAAATTTATATTTCAACATATTATTCTGTGGCACTTGATAATTTGTCATTGGTTTCCTAAATTTATAAATCTGCTCCAAAAGATATGTACGGATCTTTGCTAATGCTTTCACTTTTAGTTTTTCTAATATATCTTTCACATCTAAGCATGACTTTGCTTCCTTAAAACTCTGCTCTTTTACAAAATTTATTTTATGGTTCAATGTTTGTAGTTGCGTTAAAAATTCTTTTTCAGTTACTGGGCAATCCATAATACCCCTGTATATATTACAAATTATTATATATTTTAATTATATATTTATGAACAAGAAATTATTTTTGTAGAAATACTTACGCAAACTTAACAGGAAACATTGTACAGCTTCTCTTAATTCTGCTAATAATTGTGTGGCTCCTTCACAAGGAAATCCTTCAACTACACTAACCATTGCAGCACTAAATTCAGCATATCTTCGTGTAATCTATAATAAATTTTAAATTATTCCTATATCCAAAAATATCAATTAATTTGACTTCAATGTTGTAAACTTACATAATGTGGTCCTGTTTCTTGAGTGAGCTTAAATGGATCACAATGTTTTATACTTTGAATATTCAATTGAAAAACATATTCAAATCTAAAAATTTAAATAAGAAATTTATACATTTAAACTTATTTAAAATGAAAAAGATTATATTGATATATTAACTTAAATACCTAGGCCAAATTACCGATGTCATGTTGTCCCAATATCTATCTAAAGCCGGTACTGCTCTTTTATGACAAGTTAATCGATATCGCATTACTAAATGTAAACACAAGAATAAAGCAATGGTATCGTAACAATCTTCCACAAAAGATTGTAAATTTTTCACCATTAGATTTAATGTTTTTCCCATTACCTAATCATTAAGAATATAATTTTATATTCAATTTTTATTTTTTTCATTAAGACAACACAAAAAAGAAATTATTTCATTTTACCTCATTAAAAATATCCATTGCTTGCGCACCACGCATTTTAAAAAATTCAGTTAAAAATAAATATTCTCTACAAGCATTATCTACAAGAGCATATTGTTCACTTCTAAACAAAGCTTCATAATGATACTGAAAATATAAAACAATTAAACAATTATATCAATATTTTGTAAATAATACATGTACTTAAATTTTCATATCACAAGGTAATTGTTAGATAAAAATAATTTAAAAAATGATAGTTTTCATATTCACCCTTGTTTTAGATGCAGTATGAGGTATTATAATGGGTGCTTCTAATTGAGAATTTAATACATCTCCTCTGCTACCTATAGAAAATACTGTGCCTCTATGTTTTAATGTAGTCTTATGAAAAATACCTCTCCCTGCAGTGTCTTCAACCCCCATCAAATCATCTTTAGTAGCTCCTTCCTCAAACTATACAATGTAAAATATAAAATAAAAATTATTCTTTTGGCATCTTACTTTTCTGTTTTTATTATTATTTTACCTGCAACTTCATTAGTCTTGAAGAATATGACTTAAAATATGAATAATATATTTTACTCATTGTGCTAATATATTCTGCACAAATTTCTTGTGTCACATTTCTTTCATTTGCTAAAATAAACTCAAAAAAAAATTTATATTTCAACATATTATTCTGTGGCACTTGATAATTTGTCATTGGTTTCCTAAATTTATAAATCTGCTCCAAAAGATATGTACGGATCTTTGCTAATGCTTTCACTTTTAGTTTTTCTAATATATCTTTCACATCTAAGCATGACTTTGCTTCCTTAAAACTCTGCTCTTTTACAAAATTTATTTTATGGTTCAATGTTTGTAGTTGCGTTAAAAATTCTTTTTCAGTTACTGGGCAATCCATAATACCCCTGTATATATTACAAATTATTATATATTTTAATTATATATTTATGAACAAGAAATTATTTTTGTAGAAATACTTACGCAATAAGAGCTTCTGACACTGTCATATCTTCAATAAATTGACTAAGTGGTCCTCTGATTATTTGTCTATTAGACAATTGTTGACTCATTGCCACAGATTTACGTTGCAAATAAAGTATTTCTGAGCTAATACTTCCTAAGTCTAATTGAAAACTCATCAACATGGATTCCATTTTCTGTAAAAAAGGTATATCCATGCTGTTTCTTCAAGATGCAAAATTTGATAAATTATAATCAAATTTGATAGAATAATACATTTCTGAAATGCATTTTAAATTACATATTCAAATATGTTTAATATATTTTACTTTTCAAAATTAAAAAAAAAAATTTATAAATTATAAATTATAAAAATTCATACATTATAAAGTTAAACTATTAAAATCTAACCTCTAAGATATTATCACATGCAGCAATTTGATTATGGAGACTCGCAATATTTTCACTTTCTTTTATATAATCCTGAATAGATTTATTTTCAACTTCCTTTAGTTCTTTTTCAATCTGCCTGGAATATTGACGTAAATCTGTCCCAGTTTTCAAAACTTCTTGAACAACATCATCTCCAAGGTCTTGTGGCAATTGCGCTTCAGTATCGTCGAAAATATCAGTTTCACCGGACATTTTACAAACTTTTCGTTTACTTTAAATTAATTTACTTATTTAAATTTATGTATTGCAGAGTAATAAACTCCATTCCTTACTATCCTGTCAAACCTCTTTTACTCCGACTCTTAGAACTGTCACGATCATACGTTAATAGAACAGAACCATAGACAAAATATATAATAGATATATCATCTTATGAAATTTCGAGTTGAACTGAAATACCGATCGTGCACAAAAGTCATATAAAATAAGTGTATGATAATTATATTCAAATTCTTTCTAATAAAAATAATTCTGCGTTACACAATAGCTACTCAACATTTAATATTTAAGTCTCCCTTTAAACAGAATGATTAAAAATTACTTGTTATTTTATAAATTAAAACCGTTATTTTTAGAATAACAATTTGAATAATTGATTTGAAATTATTCGATAGTATATTCAATATTCGAAGTATTTTGCTGGTACATAAATATTGAAGAAAAGATCATTCTTACATTTTAAGCAAATTTATTGCGTGCTTTCTGTATTAAGGTACGCTATCTAACTTGGAGCGAAATATATAAATTCTCTATCCTTTCTCTCTCTTATTTATTAAACAAAACATAATTGTTCTACCGATTATCGATTCCGATTTGCTTATTATTGTCTAGCTAATGCGCGACACACCCGTTTGTGAATCGGCGTGTGGGATAGTAGTAATACGATAACATTTTGCTCTTGTAAATCATTCTCACGATTCGTTTTTGACACCCTCTCGAATCAATGTCTGCCATCATCAAAATTCAAATTCGGGGATTGTCATCGGGTTGGTTGTACATCCGGTGTCAATGTGAGAATCACCGATTCATCGTATTCATATTTCATATATTTTCATGCACATTCTTTTTGTTTTCGATCCAAATGGTAAATAGTTATTTAAGTGGTCGTAAGATAATAAAATCTTTATTAACGGAACGATCGATTATCAGAAAGTCAATTAATTGAAAATTTAATTACTGGGATATTCAATTATCCGAACACTATTGTTTAACGATAATTAGGGATAGTCTCGTTCTAAAAGTGATATTTTGATTTCAATTATGCTTATTTCTTTTTTTTCTCTTACTCTCATTTTATTTCATCACCATTCATTATTTATACGATGTTTATTGGGTTATTAATATTGATTTCATTCTATTAAGTGACATCATCAGGTTATAAAACTAATAAAAATCTAATGAACTACCAATTTTACTTATACCAAAAATTGATCATTGAACTAACAGCTAAAGGAGATTGGAAGACTAAAATGAATATTGAAGGAAATT
Organism: Eufriesea mexicana; assembly: GCF_001483705.2. NCBI lineage: Eukaryota > Metazoa > Arthropoda > Insecta > Hymenoptera > Apidae > Eufriesea > Eufriesea mexicana. The sequence goes on from NW_016909094.1 coordinate 123,057, forward strand.
GATATCTTATTATGAATAATAAACGACTTTTCTTAGTATAACAAAGTTATTCGATTATTCCCACGACTATGTCATATTTTGGTTCCGATAATTGAGGGTCTATTATATCTAATTTCAATTTTAATCACTATTAGCATTGTAATCTTTTCTTATGCTGAATCGGTAACGTCGGAAACAACATTAATGTGGTAACGGTTTCATGAGCTGCTGAGAGTCGGGTGAAAATTGAGTCATATTCTATATCTTGTTTATCCAGCGACTTTAATTAAAAATTATGCGATAACAATGAACAAATTAACCACTTTACTATCTGGAAAAAACATATTCTAATAATAAGTCATATGCTACCTTCATAATTAAAGGAACTGCGAAAAATATAACGACATACAAAGTTGGAGCAACATTATTTCTTTTTATAAAAAGTAAGAAACACGGGTAATGTACATATGCAAAGAAACTTCTAAAATATATTTAATTGCAATATCATTAATTGAAACATAAACCTATGAATATATTGTGAAAGAAGTTAATTATTTTATTGCAGTAAAATATTATATATAATTTGTAATTATTACATTTTAAAATATTTAAAATATATAGTAATATAATAACTAAAATAAATAATAAATTTTATTTTTACTGTGATTTATAAATTTTAACGTTAGATATTAATTTTATTGCGAAAATATTTTCTGTTCCTTAAAAATTTTGAATGCAGTTTGTTTGCATGATATCAATTTTAGGAGCTATTGGGAAGATTTTTATACTAACAGAGAAAGGAAAGATACAATGGCATCTTATAATAATGAAGATTCAGAAAATGAAGAAAACTATGAAGATGATCCAAAAGAACTTTATGGTATTAGAGATGGAACACTCTTTATAATTGATGCAACACCTTTAATGTTTAAAAATGATCCACATACAGAGACCCCATATTTTATACAATGCATAAGGGTATAGTAGCTTAGTTTTTTTTAAATTATTGTTAGACTGATGTAATAAATATATTTTTGAAGAATATTGTATAATTCAATAATATTTTCATTTACATTATTATTAGTATTAAGTAGTAAAAATAAAAATTTCAACATTATTTTATTATTTCTTTCGCAACTTAGCAATACAAAGAAATTCTTAAACAAAAATTGGTGTGGAACAGGCAAGATTGGATGGGTTTAATCTTGTTTGGAACTGAGAAATGGGATATAGATCCTGAGAAGAAAATAGAAAGAAAACATATATTGACACTTCAGAAATTAAATCTCGTTTCTGTGGATAATTTAAAAAAAGTGATGAAAATAGGTAATACCTTTATATAAAATAGTATACAAAATATAAGATAGAGAAGTAAAGTAATTTCAAAGCAATTTTTGTTACAGAGATAAGAATTATATATTAAATGCAGAGGAAAGCTATCTTTAGGTATATTAGATAGGAAAAAGTCAGAATTTTATACAAAAATTAATAAATCATATATGGGAATATAGTTTTTATTCTACTCTTTTTCAAATTTTCTTAATCATTTTTATATCTTTTGTTGTATCTTATACATAGATGAAGGGAAAGATTGGGAATACTACAAGAGTATTGCTTCTTCTACGGCTTATCCATTACATGATGTTTTGTGGCACGCATCACGAGCATTCTCTGCTATAAGTATCACTATGCCACAGAGAAGAGTAATTCTTTTTACATGTCAGGATGTTCCTCCGATGACAGATGATAATGAAAAACACAGAATAAGAGTAGCAGCAACGAGTTACAGTGATATAGGACTTCAATTATTTGTTATTGGTTTGAGTGAAAATTGGAATCATGCTCTATTCTATAAAGATTTAGAAATGTTATCAGGAAAAATTGATGCTGATGATTATAAAAGAACATCTTTAAATGATTTAGTCGAGCAAGTAAAGTTGCCATCTAGAAATATGGCAAAACTACCATGGAGATTAGGAGAAAATGTGATTATAGATGTATCTCTTCGTAATCTCTCTGTGTAAGAAATACGATTTTACTTTTACCTGTTAGATAATACTAATTTCATTTCTTGAATTACTTTTTTATTTAATTCAGATTTTAATGAAGATGGTATAAATTTAAAGAATTATTCTGTTTTTTTTTTAGTAAAACTCAATATTTAAAAAAGGAAAATATAAGCAAAGAAACCAATACTCCTTTAACTTCGCATACATATCTTAAAGTGCATGAAGATGATTTTAAAGTATGTATTTTTATAATTTGTGGTATATATGTTTTAATAACCATAATATAATAAATATCTTTCCTCATATATCATAGAAAGAAGTAGAAGATGAAGAAAGTCAACGAGCAGCATCACCAGTTCTAGACATGGATATTCAAACATATCAAACATTTGGCCAAGAAAACATATATTTTACACAAGCAGAAGTGAGATCCATGTGTACAACACGAGAACTAGGCATTGATTTAATTTGTATAAAACATATTTCTTATCACCCTTTGTATCATTTTGAGACACCATATTTTGTTACACCAAACAAAAGTAATCGTAAAGGTAATTTTTATTTTACGTTTAAATATTTGTACATATTTACAAAATAAAATTTCTTTACTGTTTTTAATTATTTTTCACTTTAGATAACAAATTATTATTTGGTGCATTACTCAACAAATGTGATTCCAAAAGTTTAATGATAATATGTGCACTAACAATAAGGAAACATTCTGCTACAAATCTATATAGTATGTTACCAAATGCAGAAAAAGGCGGATTTTATTTATATAAAATACCATTTAGAGGTTTGTTTTTTAAATATTACCTTATTATTAAGTAAAAATGAATGTTAAAATTATGTAAATAAGATAAATTAACTAATTTTAAATTTATTTAGAACTTTTAATGAAACCAAGATAATTAAAAACGTAAAATTCAAGAATATTTTACTGTCAAGAATTATATAATACTTCTATATCTATATCTTTTATATTTATATAATACCATATATAAAATATTTGCCGTAAATTAATATATGTTTTCTTATATCTCAAATGCTGTAATATGGTTCCAAAAATACAAATTTTATAAAAAAAAAAAATTGATTTAACATATAATTCAATTATTTTAGAAAACGTACGAAACATTAGTGAATATTTCCCAGACTATATATACGACAATAATGACACAAAACCTCCAATTGATCCAAACGGAATTGAATTGCTGGAAAATATAATTAAAAAATTAAGTATCGAATATAATCCGAAATTATTTCCGAATCCAAAACTAAAAGTTCAACTTCAAACTGTAGAAACCTTAGCTTTAGATTTGGAACAGCAAGAGCCTCCACCTGATGGCACACGTAAGTTTTGTTATAAAAATGCAAGCATTACAATATAATGAAACTTTCATAACATGGTTCAAAATTAAATTTTAGTTCCAAAAACTGATGAAATGCATAAACTTGTAAAAGATTTATTAGATGAATATGATAACATATTTAATGTAGAAACAGACAATATAAGTGATGAGGTACCAAAGAAAAAACTTAAAAAAGTTAATGAAGTAACAGTACCAACAGCATTGGAAGATGTGGAGAAGATTCAAGAATATGTAATTAAAGGACAGGTATATTAATGAATATATATTAGTGAAAATATATTCATATTTAAATAAAATTTATTATAAATTTATTTTCTTTCACAGCTAGAAACTTTTGTTGTGTCACAATTAAAAACCATTTTAAAAACATTGTGTTTAAAAACATCTGGCAAAAAGGATGAATTAATCAATAGGATTAAGGAACATTTTAAATAAAATGTTATAAATTGTTATTCAAGAAAAATTATTTACTTGTGAATTACATTTGTATTGTGCGACTTTTTACATGCATAAATTCAATTCTGTTAAAACGTTTGGTAAAAAAAAAGTACTTTAACAAGTTTAAAACGAATCACGTATAAAACTTATTTAAAAGTAATAATTTATTTGTGAATTGTTTTCTCTATATGATTTTGTAAGTTTATAATAACACTTTGTATTAATGTATTTATATAAAATAAATATATTATATAATATATAGTAAGTTATGTTTATATATATAAAAAAACAGAAATATGTGCTTTAGTTTAAAAATTACTCCTTTATAATCTAAAAAAAAAATTTATAATTCATCCTTGCGTGGCGCAACCTGTATATCTCGTACATTTCCGATGAAAAGTGGTATATTCTTCGGTTTATATTGAATTATAAACATAAATGGTCTATCGACTAAAAATTCCTCTGATTCTGCCAAATTTAGTGCACGTTTTAGTCTCATATAAACAGCTAGAAAATAAATTTAATTGTATTAAAAAAGTATGTGCAATATAGTTTCACTTTCTTAAAGATTAAATTTACCTGTCGCAGCTGCAGCTTCCGTACCTTCTTCACTAACTTCTATAACTGCTTTATGTAAAACTTTATCTACTACCAATGGTTCATTGGAAATACTATTAAAATTTGCATCAGACATAAAAATTCTCTTTAAACCAAGCTAAAATTTACAATACAAATAAAATATAGCATTCTTAACCTTGTAATATATAAAATATATTATTTATACCTTATATAAACTACTTTTCAAATCGATTGAAAATTCAATTTTAAATTTTGGAAGATATAATTCAATATCATTGTAGAATCGCGAAGCATTCGCAAGTGCTTCCCATGAAAAATTAGATTGCACATTTTGTAGGCCATCTATTTCATTTGGTAATATTATTATCATCACAATATCTGTATTCTGTAAAATATTTTTTTAGTTTCTAATATAAGAATTTATACATATAAACATACCATGTATGGGATTTCAATAAATTTTGCTTGCAGTGTTGGTATATTACCATAATTGTATTGAGACTTGTTAAACATTGTTGGTACAAGTTTTGTTTGTTCTTTTGTAACATGAAACACTTTATTTTTTGTATTCAGTGTATTAAATGTATTTAACCATTTAGCATTAAAATAAATTGCATTTATTAATACTAATTTTGTATCTTCATTAAAATCACCTAAACATCAAAAACACTGTTTATTATATTATTATTTTATTTTTATAATTATTGTAATTACTTAAATATATATTTTTTTTATACATATGAAAATAATTTACTTGATGATACAAGATCAAATATTTTATTATTTGTATTCTCTTTAACCCAAGCATTAATTTTTTCAGCTGTGTCTACATTATTTTTAAAATCAATTTTGGATATCTCAGATTGATAAACCTCTTTTCCTATTGTTAAAAATTCTGTCAATAATTCAAATCCATCTTGTATATATATTGTATTTGCAATATACAATTTAATATTCTCCAGAGCTTTTATTATTGAACTCTTATCATAGTGACAAAGCGTTTTAGTCAATTCATCTAAAGTAGTAGATTCTGCACCATGTGAAAGATAAGACAATATCATGTGTATACTTAAAGGTGAATTAATAATATTTCCCACATTGGTAGAAAATAATTCCTAAAATAAATCAGATAACTACAATACAGAATTATATTGATATTCAATAATTGATAATACGGCAAATTTTTTTGATTATGTCATAATTTATTCAAAATAAATTTTATTTATATATTTTATTTAAACAAATCATAATATATATCTCTCTATAAACCAGCGATTAAAAATAATTGTAAAGTATGCTAAAGAAATTTATAGATTCTAATTAATTTTTACTTACTTTATAAAAAGTTTGTGCAAAATCATTACAAGAAGTAGACAAATGTATATCTGTATTATTATTGTTAGTTGAAGAAGTTGCAGATGATTGCCCGATCATAATAATAGCAAATGTATTTAATACTACAAAATAAAAATTTTCATTAACATTTTAAAATGTTTAAAAAATTATTATATATAAATATAATATTAATGTTTTTTAACAAATAATAAGTAGATACCTAAATACGGTACAAAAATTGTCATTATTTTTATATTATATTAATACTGTTAGCAGAATGGAATGTTTAATATATTTTAAAAGTGATTATAACCATTATAAAGGTTAAATGAAAATGCCAAATAGTTTAACATTGTTTTGAGTATGTTGTCTCAGTAATTTTTTTTTCTAGCAATATTAAAAGCAAAATATTCATTAGATATTAAAGTTTTAAAACCAAACATTACAATGCGTAAACGAAATAAATGAATCCATTATTCGTGCTATATCAGAATACTAAAAACTACAGAATTGTCAAAAGAGGTTAAGTCTGTCTCGCGTCAAGTATAAATAAAATACAACTACTAACCTATTAAAAACTAAAAAACACCTGTTAAGTTGAGAAAGAACTGAGCGCGGTTTTATTTAATTTAAAAACAAATTTTCTCAAAAGACGTATTGTTCCCTCTAACTGTACTGTATATACAACTGTCAATTTGTAGAAACAGTAAATTCAGGTTTCGGAATAAATGATAATATCTAATTAATACACTAGAAAAAACATAATCTATATTATTTGTAAACTACATTTGTAAATTATACATTAAAAATAATTTCATAATTTTACAATTTCTTGTAAATTTTACTGCTTCTGTATATTAGAATATAAAGTTTTGACTTTTAATATTTTCTATCCTATATTTTTAAATGTATAATACTTTTTGTACAAGATCATTTTTATGACTTATTACGCCTTATATAGTATATATTCTAGAAAATAAGTATTGTAAATATCTTTAATTATTTATAGACACATCTAAAATATTGTTCAAAACATACAAATTTATTTATTAACTAAAATTAATAATAAAAATATGATACAATATAAAATAATAGATAATGCTTAATTAATAGGGGAATAATAAACGATACTATTGAATACCTTCAAAAATTACGGTATATGAATGATTGTTTTTTTAAGAATATTTTACATCAACTTTCGACAATACGAATAGATTCTTGTAATACACTTACTGTGTGTCGTTAAACCTGATAAGGCGTAATATTTTTAAAATTGTCAAAGATAAAAAATTACAACTTTTCATATATTATTCAATAAAAAGAAACTCCTTTATTCAAAGATTACGTTTAAAACTTTATTATAAAATATAGTCTTAAAATTTGTTGGTTATGAATTAATGGTAGATATACCTTTTAAAAAGATTTTATCCTAAAAAATTCTTTGGTTTACGTTAATATTATATTATTATATTAATTATACATATTTAACATGGTATTTATAATAATTATAATCATATAACATAATAGTTTATAATAATGTAATTATAATAAATATAACAATTACCGTCGACTTATATTACTTTATATATTTATATTTATTACTTTAGAAGTAATTTTTGTTTCTTTATATCGCTGTTTCCGAAATCTGTTCCATAGGATCAATTATACTGAATAAAACGTAAAAATCTGTCACATCTTTTCAAGATTTTAAAGATATATTGATTTCTTAAACGTTCGTCGTTGTCTCTTCGTCGAATTCTTTTCCCTCGTCATTTCAGGAATTAGATGACGGATAAGTAAGTACGTTAGCATGCGTCATATTTCGATTTGTAAGCCTATGATCCACAACATAACCGGATTTCCATAATAGCAGGGCTCATCTATTTACATGAATATAAAGGTCATTTTTTTTTTCGCAGTCAATGTAAATGAAGGCAAGTATATACTAGGTAGAATAGTTAGGTTTAAGTAAGGTTAGGATTAGGGTTCTTCATTCCGGTCGCTAGGAGGCGGTAGGCTACTCAAATCGAGTTTTTAAGTACACTCGTTATATATATCCATTGCCGGCTGCCATGATGTGTTTATAGAAATCATAAACAGTGTTCAACGTTTATTCACGTGCTGCCACAACATGTAGTTATAGGCAATATTCATTGTAGTAGTAACAATAGCTTTTTGCGAAAATCTTCGAAACCGAGGCCGAGGGGTAATTACATATATAGGAAAAAGTTGTTCAAAATGTTGATTTCTGCAACATATATAAAAACCATCGAAATCGGTGAGATCCTCCTTTTTATAAATAATTACCAAATTATTTTCGAGATATTGATTTAATAATAACATCACGATTGTTTCATTTATATTTCACTAAAATATTTGTTACAAATTGGATGGAAAACTGCCAAAAGTTGAGGAAACTATTCAAAATCTGAATTTGACATATATGTTCAAACATGGAACGAAATAAAGAAAGAGACAAAGATACAGTTAGAAATGTAATGATGAAGATCAGTGTTCTACTAAAAGACAATTTTAACACAGATTGGATTGAAAACGTCATCGTGTTCTTAAAAGAAATGAAATTACTGACACGAATAATAGTCACTAATAATGCTATCTAACCTATATTTCTTTTTGTAATGTTCACTAGATTATCTTTGTAAAATTATTCGTCTTAAATATGAATTTCCAAGCAAAATTATTCTGTCATCCTCAGTTTCGAAAAATTCGAATTTTCGATAATGCAGAATCAAAAAAATATAATAATTTGATGAACAATATTTTTGAAAAGATATAGACAAATATAGGTGAGGAAAAAAATTTACTTTTACTATATATAGGTAATTGGTGAGAATTATATCATACATAATACGAAATATATATTCATATACATATACATATTATATATTTACTTATTTATTTATTTATTTATTTATTTATTTATATATATTATATATATTTGTATTTATGTTTTACAATCAAAGTAAAAATTCTGATAACAGATTCACGCGTATATTCCTATGTTCGAAATCGCGTGCAGACTACGAACTCGAGTTTTCAGCAAAGCAATTCGGGGGCAGTACGTTCTCGCTCATTCGATGAATAATGAATGACAATCTCGGGGCGAATGACACAGAGAAGAATGCCAGTGTGAACCTTATATCGTGGAACGATTCACGCATATTGGCTTTTACCGACTCCCCCATTTTTTCCTCTGCTCGTACACCTCCTCGAGTTTTAACTTTCTTCGTCACACTTCTTTCTTCATCTGCCAATGTATATATGTTCTTCCTATACAAATCCTAAAACTCACTTCCTATATTATTATTCCCTACCTCTTCCTGCATTGCTGCACCTATATCCACCAATTATCTGCAATCATTCGTTTACATTTCATGTATATATACACTTATTATATATAATATTTAATATAAATGAACAGCATGTCGGATCCAATGAATTACCAACACAATTTAATCATAATATCAGAGAAGTTATAGGATGCTAGCTTTCAGAGGCAATTTTCACGTACATGACTTCTCCGGTTCCTTTTTCCTCGTAAATTTTCTCTATCCTTTCACATATGTTTCTTCTATCAGGTGAAACACACCCTCCTCTCTTCGACCCTCTCTCTGTTTCTCCTTTTTACTTTCTCTTTCAATTTTTCATCTCGTCATCGTCTTTCCCACACCGATCCCTCCCCCTTTGCTCCTCTCCTTTTCCTTCCTTTCCGTTCTCCTTTTCCCTTCGTTCCTCTCTCCTGTCGCCCCTCTTCGCTCTCTCGACTATTTCTTTCCTACTCCTTCCCACCCTCTGCTCCGTCCATCTCTGTCCCTCATCGATAGCCACCTGTACACACGAAAATGTGTTCGTCAGTCGCAGACGCACATCCTGATTACTAATTCACGAAGCCGCGGACTACTTCCTTGCTGCGTTGTGACACCAAATCCCATATTCCGGTCGAATGGAGAGTCGAGACGGACACGGTGATCCTTACGAACTCGCGAATCGCATAAAATACTGGCCGATTGTGCTAACGCCAGACGGAAACTGGCACGAGAACCAGCGGGGAACTTCGGCTCGAGTTCTCTAGCTTCTGTAATGATCTGCCAGTTGCTTTACTCGATAGGATCTGCCGATGGTTTAGATTGATTTAGACGTCGAGCTGTCGTTGAAATCGCTCTGTTGGAAATTTGTAACATGATTATTATATGCATGTATGATTGCAATGATAATGGTAATTTGGATAATTTCCATTTTGCATATTTGTAGGTAAATATTTGAAAAATATAGTAGGTTTGAGATAGTTGTATTTTCTATTTGGTGTTAAGTTAGGTGTAAAAACGAGGAAAATCTTGGCATTTGAGGTATTTCATGATTTCTAGATATGGTTGTTTTAAGGAATTTTTTAATTTTCCTATTTTAAAATTACGTTTTACGATATATGTACTATTTTTGAATTATTACAAATGTTCTATGAAGTATTTTATATGAGAAGTAAATTAATGAACTGGGAATTAGAAGTTTTAGGTAGGGAATGTATTTTGTTACTTGCATGGTAAGTATTTAGTGCAGATGTGAGCCGTGGTAGCGCTAGTGAGTTAAATGAAAAATAGGCTTAAGCCTGGCGAAACGCTTACTTGTGAAAGGGTTAATATTTTATTATTGATTAATATTCATAATTAATGTTTTATTTAATATTAATAAATCTATTATTTAATTAAAACCACATAGAAACATTATATCTTATTACTATGATAATTATTTTATAATTTATATAAATATGGTGTATTTTTTATTTGACACTTTACATTATGGTACTTTATGTCCTATTTTCTGTTTAATACTAATTTATATTGTAGTTAATATTGGAATTTGTTGCCGAATATTCAAAATATTACCATTACATTAACCTTTCTCTAAAACTAAAGTAATTAATTACAATTATAATAAATAATATAAATCTTTTTAAATATAATATAAAATATAAAATTTAAAAGTTCCAGTTTCAGTTGTACTATATAATTGAAATAAATAAAAAGTAGAAATATTATTCATTATATAATAATAATTTATTAAATATTATTCCATAATAATATACAATAAAATTGATGAAAAATGAAGAAAATTATAGATATATGTCAGAAGTAATATAAATCAATTGAATTGATATATATAATAATATAACATGAAGTATATAGTAAATAATATAAATTTTGATTATTTATGTGTACGAATAGTATTTAATATCATAATTTTTGCACACTGATATACATTTTTTTTTTTTATAGAAATCGTTTCTTCGTTATATTAATCTTAATTAGATATACAATTAATTACTAATTACTACTAATGCAAGAAATATAATAGAATTATTAACCAAAATGCAATATATTTAATATTAATTGTAGCAAAGTGATTTTATTAAAAATTACAAGTTGCAAAGTAAATTAAATTAAAACTATTTACAAACGATGATAGTAATAATATGTTACAATATCATCGTTATGATAATCGTATTAGAATAATTCCTTAATGAAAGGAATTTCAAGCTTATTTTCCGAATAATACTTTACGAAATTATTTTCTGTATCAATGCCTTGCACAGACTATTTTCTAGATTCGAGTTTCTTTCTCCTACTTTCATCAAACACAGTCTATTTCACAGTATACACGATTTTAATACACTTAACAATTTATACACTTCTCGAAATTACCACAGACTCATCTTACCTCTAATTTCCCATCACACATCCTCCTTTCTCTGTTTCTTGTGCATCCTTCCTGTTATTGCCATTTCAACCTAATGGTCATCCTAATCGTTTTGCAATAGCAACGCGTATAACAACTATACTCGTACACTATCATGTCTTTTTATTATAAATATACTATTATATATAGCACATGTACCATACATATATTATGCCATATGCTACATTAATGTATATAACATATATAATACCATGTATATATCATATATGATATATATATATTAATATAACATGAAGTATATAGTAAGTACTTAATATCATAAATTTTGCACACTGATATAAATTTATATACATGTTTCGGAAATTTAGAGTTTGGGAAAATTAAAAAACTATATTTAGCACAACTACAAATTCAATTTAATTACTTTATTTTTCGTTACTTTGCGAAAGTAGTTGGGGAATTTTAGAAAGTAAATGGATGTAATATGAAATAAGAGAAAAATTCATTTCTTGTAAATTTTTGCCATAATTTTCTATTATCTATATTTTGGAATCAGTAATTTTCTATTGCCTATATTTTTTTATATCACCAATTTTCTATTGTTTATACTTCTATATTACTAACATCTGTATGCTGATATATTGATATTATTAATCGCAAATTTTAAATTATAGGTTATATTGTACGATGTGTATATTTTATTAATATATTCACTGTATATTATTGTTAATCTTATTTATAAAAACCGCGAAAAATGAAAATTATTATTATACATTATATAACTATATAATTATTAAAAATTAATTATTAACTATAAAAATTAATTATCAATTATAAACTATATAATTATTAAAAATTATATAGTTTATAATTATATAATTATATAGTTTAAAATTTAGGTAGTTTAGAATTTGCCGTAGATTGAAACGGTGAAATAAATCTTATTACTATAAAACATGGAGTATGCTAACTAAATGTTTCATGATTTAAGGTCTTTGAGGCGGGAAACTTGAATTTACATCTTCATGTAACATAAACAGAAATTAGATATTTAAGTATAATATTAATAAAAAGGTATTAATGAATTAAAAAGAAAATGAAATGGGAAACAAAATAAAATAAAATAAACATTTAGCGTAAAATTTAGGTTAATATTTTAATTAAGGCCATACGTATTTGTTTGCATGTGAGCGAATACTACATGACCAAAAATTAGTTATTTGGAATATAATATTAGCAATAAGATAGTAAGGAATTAAAAAGAAAATGAAATAAAAAAAATTCAGCACAAAATTTAGGTTAATATTTTATTTGAATTCATAAGTACTATTTTCATATTTTTAAGTTTGAGTATTATTTGTAAAGATCTATAAAAATTTGTTTCTATAGTCAAACGTGAAAATCGATTGAAGAATGCTAGTCCTCAATGTGTTAATTAGACTCTCACAGAAACTTTCAGAATGTCAGGTGAATAAGTTGTTGGATGATTTCGATACTAAATAGGTTGTCCTGTGAACAGAAAGTGTGCAGAACATTATAAATAATGTTCGTGAGCAGCATTTCAAGATTGATTATTTAGGGAAATTACTAATTGAAATGCCATATGTTTGTCATGATGAAAAGTAAAGGAGGATGTAGACGACTATAGAAGGTTGTAAAATAATTTTTTCCGAATAATATATTTCACTTTAAACAAATATTACTTACAATGCCTGTAATAAAATTTTTACACAAGTTTTTACGCAACATATAGTAAGTTGATTTCAGTAGTTCTGAGAAACATCGAATTGACTATATTTTAATGGAGTTTATCTTTTTGAAAAACAAAATGCTTCTTACAGAATTTACAAAATAATTCAGATTGTTCAATTAAGTGAATACTTTTTAAAAATATTTAAAAAAATGTAGTTTTATATTATTAAAAATCATCTACTTATAATGTGAGTATATAAATATATATAAATATTTGTATTTATTATTTT
>NW_016909094.1:136550-175542 GCF_001483705.2 Eufriesea mexicana
TTATTTAATTGCATATATGTATTTATATTTATTATTTTTCATTTATGTATAATATATTTATATTTACTACTAAATAAATATAATATAAGTTTATTACATTGTATTACATAAAATTAATAACTTTTGGATCGAAACAAAAATTTGTATTGTTTATAATATATTTTTGGAACAATAATTTTTATTTAATCCGTATAATTTAATTATAGAATGGATAATTTATTATGAAGTAAATTATTTAATCGAATTAACTTCATTTTATCGAATCTTTTTCACAATATGTTGATAAAAAATTACATTTTATTTTGACAGGATCTTCAAATGCTTCTGTTATTGTCTCGTATATTATAATAGAATGTGGTCATGTCGATAAAGTAGTTTCCTTCACTTTTATTAACTGGAGCAGTCGACTGATCTCTTTTATTTGAATAATTATTATTAAACTGAAAAACATTTATTCGAAAGATATTTTTGTATTCTAAACAATCAGAAAATATTTTAATTTACAAATTTTGTTAAAAGTCAATTTACAAATAAAAAATTAACAAAAAGAGCCGGTTTGGGGCTGTATTGTCACGACAATTTTTAAAATTTTCTTATGTTTGTATAGTGATGTCCAAACCAAACTGAGACTTTTCTCATCTATTGCGGTGAAATATATGAAAAGAGTTCAGATAAATTTATGTTCGAAAAAGCTTTATTGAAAAGATATAAGCGTTCAAAGATTTAATTTTATGAAAAATTCGTCTTACAATTCGTTGTAAAGAATCGTACGATTAAAATTCTTAAAAAGAAATTTTTATTTTATTTTTTGAACGTTTCTTATAAGTATCATAAAAAATCGTAAATATCTTTAAAGGCTTATATCTTTTTAATAAACCATTTTCGAACATAAGTTCGTATGAACTTTTTTCATTTATTTGAACTCAGTAATATGTAATTCAAGTAACACAACTTTTTTAGACACTATATATTGATATCACTAATTCCTTATTATTTATATGTTGTTATCGCTAATTTTCTGTCATTTATGTTTTAATATCATCAACTTTTTGTTATTTATCTATCAGTATCACTAGTTTTCTATTAACTGTATATTGATATCACTAATTTCTTATTATTTATATGTTGGTATCACTAATTTTCTGTCATTTCTATTTTAATATTACCAATTTTATATTATTCGTGCATCGGTATCACTAATTTTCTGTTTACCTGTGTATTTATATCACTAAATTTTTATTACTTACATATTTTTATCACTAATTTCTTATTATTTCTATGTCGATATCACTAATTTCTTATTACTTATACGTTGGTATCGCTAATTTTCTGTCAGTTATATTTTAATATCATCAATTTTTTGTTATTTATATATCAGTATCACTAGTTTTCTATTATAACTATATATTGATGTCACTAATTCTTTCTCATTAACTATGCATCGACATCATTAATTTATCGTTATCTATACATTAATATATTAATTACCTACTACCTGCGTACCGATATTTCCAATTTTCCATTATTTATCCATACTATTAATTACCAATTTCTAGTTGAGGCTGAAATCCACAGGGGACGCGTCATAGGTACTGAGAAAATAATCGCAAACCTTTTCTCGATACCGTTGTACATTCGTACATACACATATACATGCATTTGACGAAAATTTCAAAATCCCAAACCCAGTGCCCCGAGCACTGAAATTCAACGACGAACCTTTCCCATTAACCAAACGAGTCTCGTGGAATCTCATCCGCTTCTCGAAAACCGTGAAACGGTGAGAGGACATCCACCAGAGCAAACTCGAATGTGCCTTACAAAAATTTCCAATCGCCCCGAGCGTGTGATACCAAACGGATGTGAGGAGTATGATCTATCAGTGGTTAGACCGAAAGAGGAAACTGCCTGGTATTTACAGTTAGACGATCGCCCCGGCGGATCAAGGCGTTGCTTTCGCTCCTCGTCCACAGAATTCCGGATTTTCGTTCGCCTCGAATCCGTACCATTCGCGACCAATGCTCGCATACCATCGCGTACTTTCGATTTAATCCGTCCTCGCCATATCTGCGAACCCGCTTCTTTCGGCAACCGGAAACGTGTACGGTTTCGGGAATAGAGGCGAATGGAGGATGGAAGAGCACCGATATACAGGATATCTCGTTTCATACGAATAACGTTCGAATGGACGTTCGAATCTCGTTTTCGAGGTGTGGGAATTATCATTTCCGATGATACATGCAACATCGTTGTATGATACACAAAGGCAACACTGGGTTTCCGTGTTGTAAATGTTGTATCATTGAATTTTGATTAGACACAGAGAGAGAAAGAGAGAGAGAGAGAGAGAGAGAGAGAGAGAGAGAGGGGAAAAATTTCCAAACTTGCTTGTTAAATGTAAAATTTTGAAATCCAAATGCTATTTAGGCTCCTGATGTGAATGGAATTTCGATTTCTAATAGTAAACACAAGTATTCTCCTCCCCCACCCCAAATTTTAAAAAGCTAGTTCGCTTAAAAAATTTTCAAGGTCACATTCGTTTTTTCAATTGTCACTTTATATTTTTGACCTATTATTATATATTATACCCTATATCTAGACGAATCTAATGATCTGGCATACCATGATCTCCTCCTGATAAAGAAATGAAAATTGTCACATTTTGATGTAATCAACATGAATCCGTGATAATACTTGTTGAAAGCAAAGAAATGAAAATTACATAAAAATATGACAATTTTCATCTTTTTGCTCTCAAAATCAGGAGGAAGTCATGGTATTCCAGATCATTAGATTCGCCTAGATATAGAGTATAATAATATTAGGTCAAAAATATAAAGTGCCATTTGAAAAAACGAATGTGACCTTGAAAATTTTTTAAGAAAACTGACTTTTTAAAATTTTTTGGAGGGAATTGTACAGAACATGGAAAACACAGGAATTTTTGTTTTAAATATTTTTTTGTCAGATTATTGCAAGTACTTGAAAAATCGTATCTGGTGTTATGTGGGGCATCCTGCATGATGTTCATTTTTGAAGGAAATTGTCTTCTTTTAATTTTCTTTTTTTTTTCGAAATTGCATAGAACACAGAAAACACAGGAACTTTTGTTTAAAACATTTTTTTGACAGATTATCGCAAGTACCTGAAAACACGTGTCCAACGTTATGTGGGACACCCTGTATAATTTACGTCTTCGAAGATATAAATCCTTCCTTTTGAACACCCTGTACATACAGCAGCAGGTGAGAAGTGGAAGCTGGGAATAGTAAACGAGAAATACTTTCACTAAATATGATGGTTTACTATTGAATGAAAAAATTTTCGATTCATTGACAGTCGAATTTTTAGTTGACGATGAAAGAATTGAAAAAGAAGTTGCAGTTACGAAAGTGGTATAATGATTGAAAAATTTGAAATTGATAACTCATTCTTGTTTCATTTAAAAAATACTTAAGACCACGTGCGAATTTTTAAATTATTAGTGACTATATTTATACTTTATTCGCAACCATAATTTTAGAATATGATGATAAAGTCTAATATTTTTCAGGAAAATTAAGATGCGAATTTATTTCTTGTTGCATACTTTTTGAGTTCGAAACCAAATTTTTGAAACCAAATTATTCGAAAAATGACTCGTGTTTTTGTTTCATATACAGGGTGGACTGTGAAACGTGACCATCTCGACTATTTTCTGTTATTATAGGTTAGTTTGCATTGAAAAAGTAATGAAGAATTATTTTATCGTAAATGGTAGAATATTTTAAGGAATGAAGACAAAATAACGATATTTAATTTTTGTTAAATTAATTGTATTGTTAAACACAGAAAAAATCAACTTACTGAATGTTAAATCAACCCTGTATGTGTTAAAAGTTGGAGAAAGATCAGAGGAATGATTTTTATTTAATATAAAACTGAATAATTTTTATCATTTTTCTCATTAAATTACGTTAACTGTTACATTCGATATAAATGGAAAATTACGAATTCATCGAATTATATTTTAATTAGAATATTAGAAAAATCATAATATTATTTTTAGAGATATCCTTACCACAAATTTAATATTTAAGTTCACTTGTAATTTATTATACTATATTATAGTATGTTAAATATTTGTAAAGTATAATAATATTATGTATTGTAATCTTAAGTATAACATTTATAATAATAAGAAAAATAAAAGTATAGAAAAAATAAAATGTTATTTTAAACATTTTTTTATTATTACTCAGGCAAGATTTTATAATAGACAATATTTAATATCTTCTATGATAATACGTATAATAACGTTACATTAGTGAAAATTGGAAGTAAACTGAATTACTAAATTGTATATATGTACGTATATTCTGGAAACCAACTATAATATCTACTCTCTATTATTGTATACATTACTATTACATTATCTATTATAATGTCTAACTCTATTATTTAGTTTAAAATGCAATCCTAGAACATATTTAATATAAAGCATAATAATATTATACTGCTCGAATGATTTCTGAAAAATTTCTGAAAACAATATTGGGCAAATAATATGACACACGTACTAAGAAGAAAATTCCAAGTACAAATTAGAAAATAATTCAACGATATATACGACTTGTACGATGAAAGTTCATTGCAGATATGAGCCGTGGTGGCGCTAGTGAGTTAGATGGACAATCGTCTTAAGGCTGCCGGAAACGCTTACACGCGAAGGGGGTTAATATCATTATTATAGCGAGTGTTATAATAATATTTAATTAAAAAATGTACAATATTTATATTATCAATAAAAGTATAAAAATAAATTACGCGTATTCGCATATTTCTGTAACCGACTCTGACTCCCATCATTTTGTTCGTAATTTGGAGGAGTATATTTAATATCAACTATAATAATATGGAACATAATATCGATAATAGTGACGAAACAACGGTACATAATGTTATCTGTAAATATTACAAAATTCAGTTACCGTTAAGCCATTTAACACTTTAGAAATCGATATTAATAAGATAAAAGAAGTTATGTACCGTTCGAAAAGCTTACAATTTTCGTAATTAAAGATGAAATAAAGTGATTCGCGATTTATTTCCCGGATAACGTGCAATTTCTTTGAAACACGAGTTATCCTCGATTCTTTTGTTAATTTCCAGGAAATCCTGCGCTTCGGCTGGCAATTAAATCGCCAACGGGAATGGTAAAAGTAAAAATGAATCGCAGCATCCGAGAATCTCGAGAAAAGTGATTAATTACCGACAGTGAGTAATTAATTGTGCCTGCAATGTATTAAATTGCACGACGTTAAGGTTTAATTGCTGTTGCAGAAGCGATAAAGGATGTCGTTCGTTAATTTCAAATTGGATCAAATTATTCTTTTTCTTTTTGTTTTATAGTTTAACATGTTCGTACCTACTGACATAAATTCGCATTATTTGTATTCTTTCTCCTCGTTCTACGTCATTTCAAATTCTATTTTTAGCTGTTATTAACATGATTTAAAGGAACAATTTTTTAGAAAATTCTATTTCCTATTTTTCCTCTTAACGTCTAAACACGTCAGCCAAATTTCTAGACTTTCTTTATTTCAACCTACTTTTAGTATTGCAAGAGCAAAAAGATTATGGCAATTGTGTTGTTCACATTTTTCTATTAATATTTGAACTATATTCGTATATAGGTAATGACACTTGAAGTGTTACGATGGAAATAATTAGATATATATAATTGCAATTTCATTTCAATGAAAGATACTAATTTTGTCAAACGTAGTTGCACGTTTTTAAGAACTAAAAGAACGACGAATCTAAAATAAATCATTTTATGGATTTTGTAATTTTGGTGTTAATATTTAATTTGGTTTTATTACATGAGTAAGATTAATACTAATAACATAATAATGCAAATATAGAATGGAAACATGATTCCCTTTTTTTATATATATTGTAATTTCTATTTTAATACCTTTTTTTTAATATTGTGATTTTTTTCACAATATTTTTTATGGTATTGCTATTTTTTGTTAACTTTTGTTATTATATTTTAATTTATTTTAATACTAATAACATAATAATGCAAATATAGAATGGAAATATGATTCCCTTTTTTTATATATATTGTAATTTCTATTTTAATACCTTTTTTTTAATATTGTGATTTTTTCCACAATATTTTTTATGGTATTGCTATTTTTTGTTAAATTTTATTATTATATTTTATTATATATTTTGTATTTGGTAATTGTCAACATTTTTGTTTTTGCTTCATTTCTTTCAATTCTTTTCCATTCTCAAAAATTGCAAGTTTTCAAGTATGTAAATACAGGTAAACATACAATTTTCCATAAGAAAATTAATTAAAAAGTAAAATAGTATTTTATTTAGGTCAGATCATGTTTTATTTTATATAGGAAAATAGAACGTGGAATTTATAAATCTGTGTGCAAAGTAATTCAAAAATTTGGTGTGTGCGATTATGAAAGTATTTATTTTATAATATAAGGTACATGCCCTACTTTTCAGCATAGCATAACGTGTTATACTTTCGTATATTTATATTTTCATATATTATTTCTTCAAAAATTGCTGAACAAAAAGGACAATATAAGCTCTGACAGATACATTAAATTAATATGTATATAATTATGTATAATTAGGTATGACACATTTATTTCTGTTGTAATATTTCCTAAGAAATACTACAAAATCTACATATATAATTTAGTCCAATACATTATAGTTCTACAAATAATTATATACTACACTGCATGTGAAAAATTGTTTTACATATCCTGGCAGAATTTTATGCTCTTTGTGTAAAGAATTTAGATTTCCTTTGGATAGGAATTTTCTATTTCCTGATATATCAATCAGTGTAATTTTTATCAATTATAAAATACTCCCAACTATAATCTATTTATAAAGTACTTCTATTCTTCTATTCAAGAGATTTAAGAAGCACAGCATCAACCCTATAACTACCAAGATACATCTACCAATATGCACCAAAATCCAGGCTACCTACATCTCCAACAAAGGACACGTATGTACCTACCTAAATGAAATGAGTATTCAAAATCTCCACGAATCTTTAGATCTTTATCCTTAAGAGGTAAACTAGGAACTACTTCCTAGTTTATAAATTCAATTAGAACATTTGCAGGAAACTTGAAAGGGAACGAATGATTTCGACTGCCCAATTGCAATGTCCGTGTTGCTCGTGGAACATCATTCCTATGGAGTGCGAAGAAAAGTCTGGGTACTCCGGGTTTTCATTGGACGGGAAACGTGGACGATGTACCGGGGCGTCGTAAAGTCGCTGCACGCCTCGGCCCGGTCCTTTTACTGAAAGGCACAATGCACGTTCTCAAGAAAGGGAGAAAACGCAACGAGCCACGTGGAGAACACACGAAGAAGGTGTAATACACGGCGTCAGGAAAGAGGACGGCGAACGAGAACGAAGGAGGTGGAGAGGTAGCTCGGTATAAAAGGGTCGTGGTGAGCCGCCTCGTCTGTTTTAACACTCTCACCGGGTCGCTTGGTGGATATCACGGAGACTCGCGTCGTTGACCGACCTAGACACTAGGCTGACTCGTGCAATCGAACAAGAGCATCCCGTGGACAACGTAGACAAGAAGAGAGGTGAGTCGAAGGAACCCTGACTCTCCGTCCGCCTTGCTACCCCACTTTGGGGGTAGCACTAGTTCGCTCCGACTCTGATCTCCGTGGACGTTCGTGGAGATTCGTGGATCGTACAGTGGGCAACGTGATACAGTACCCTCTTCCAACCATCGGGACGGACTCGTTTCCAATAGTGGATACCTAACGGATCACAGTTTCGACGATTTTCGAACGATTTTCAGTACCAGCGGGTCTTCAGTGGTGCTGTGTGCGACGATAGTGACCTAGCTCTCTTCGTGTGCATCTCGGCAATTCGTTGTGATACTTTCCTGATTCGAGATGAGCTCGTTATCCCACAGGGAACTCGGTACAGGTATTCCTTAAATTCTACTTCGCCTCTGAAGATTCGCCTCTGGTCAGGGCGCTGAAACGAGGAAGAAACGTGGTTAGAGGATGTAATAGGATTTTGGTTGCTAGATAGATAGACTGTACCTGGAGTATCGATTGTGAATCTCTAGTGGATCTCATTTTCTTCGTTCCTTTTCCTCGTTTTTCTTCTTCTCTTCCTTCTTATTCCCGGAGAGGAATCACAGAATGCGTTTCTTTGGGAGATGGCCAAGTAACGTTTATTTGCCTACCGTTAGTCGTGAGAACACGACAGCATGGGAATCCCGATGTCCCCCGTCAAAGGTCAGGATAGCTGCAGTGTCAAATGAAACGCTTTCGTGGTCCTGAGAACATTGCTCTTCTCGCGGAAGCGTCCCTTCCTCATTGTTATGCTTCAATTAATAACGCCTCTCTCGTAGATTATGCAACGTTACCCGTGTCCTGGTGAGAAATGGACGGAACTCGAGGATTATAACCGGTTGTGAGATTTTCCATTTCCTTCGGACGAGGAAATTTTACCTCTTCTTCTCACGGTTCTCTTCGTCAGCTTTTTAACACGGTTTCCCTCGGACCACGAAATCACGCATAGGCAGACTTTTTCTGAAAACGGAATTTGTTATGAATGCGAAGTATAGAACGTGTATTAAACGGGATACGTGCACTCTGGCATCTAGCACACGGTTTATCAGGCAACAGTAATTTACAATTCGAACGTGACCTCATTTTCCATTGTATCAGACTGATGGAAGTTTAACGAATTTCTAACATGCCAACGGGATTGTTTCCTGGTTATTCTTAATTAAATGCAACAGTTATGGTACACTCGTATTTGAACTCTGAAGAAGAGTTTAAACAGGAATTCAGAAAATTACGTAAAAATTGAAGGATTTCAGCTAAATTCTTTCAATGATATTCTTTTCAGTATTCTTACCCTAATGATATTTTCCCAAACAGAAGTATTATTTACAAAATTAATGTAATAATTGAAATATGAGAAGTATACAGTTTTGAATTTGCAATAATTGTCGAATTAAGAGAATTATTTTAAAAATTGCAACTTTCAATTGAAATAATTATTTAGAAATTATGACGATTGGAATATAGTTACCAATTAATAGGAAAATAAAAGAAATATGTGAATTATTTGAAAAATGTAGTGATTCTTCAATCGAAAGTATCGTTTTAAAAATATAGCAATTGAAAGAAGTATAAGAATTATTTTGAAAATATAATAATTTCAACAATGAAAACAATTATGTTAAAAGTACGATAATTTTTAATTGATGTGTATTGTGAAAGTATAGTAATAGAAGAATTATAATAATTGTTTAAAAATATACTAATCGTCTAATCAATGGAATTATTTGAAAAACGTGTCTTTCTTTTGCAGAACCATGAAGTTAGTGATAGCATTGGCAGTGCTGTGCTGCCTGGCAATCGGATCACTCGCATCACCGGTGCCTAAAATCTCTGAAGAGAAAACGTCGGGCCAGAATAATGTCGTTGCAACCGGAAGACAGGCGGTACAACCTCCAATAGTCAGTGAGGACGATGACGACGACGATGACGATGATGATGACGACGTCGACTTCGATATTACGGGAGACGATGATGACGATGATGACGATGACGACGATGATGATGACGATGATGATTCCGATTACCTGGAACGTTTTATCGAGGATATATTAGGTAACGAATCTTTTCTTCCTTTTTAGCTGGAACATAATTTAAGCAGAAATAAGAATGCAGTAGAACAAAAAATATTACGAATAAATCATAGTAATAGAATTAATATTTTAATTGTTCTAATAATACTTATTTCGAATTTAAATTTTTGCTTTAGTAGATTTACTGTAATATTTATTTACCAAATTAAAAATATTTTATTATAAAAGAAGGATAATGGGTAATGAAACGTGAAAATTTTTTCTTGTGGACATTATGCTATATTTCAGAAAGAATAATGTCACTAATATTAGCTACAGGTGGGCTATAATACGAATGTAATGTCTCCAGGGGTAGTTACGTTTTATATTTTTCTTTCTGCTAAATAGCACTAATATTTTTGTACGTTGATCGAATTACTCTCAATTTGCACCTTAAACTATTTAAAATTAGTTCTTCTAGCATCATAAATGTTTCAAAATGAGTAATCAAGCTAATGCTTTATAATATATCTAAATATATAATATAGCTTATAATATATCTCTTATTTCGTTTCTTGTATACAATATTAATTATATACAAACATAAAATATTAACACATACATATAATATCAGTTTCATAATAAAGTAATACACAAAGCACAATATTGTAAAATATTGTACAATGTATAAAGTACAATATTGTTTAAATAACAGAACGTTTGGATAGTAAAACATTGGAACAGTAGTACGTTTAAACAGTAGATGCTCGAATAACGGAAACTAGTATATTAAAGTTGTTGGTAGGAATATTGATTTATGCTAGAAGAACAGCAGATTTGGCGTTGTACATTTCAGTTTCTATTTTCTTTTAAATATTAGAGAATTATTTATTCAAGACAATGGATAGTTAATAAAAATTATTTACAGCATATAAATTAGACATTTAAAAAGTAGTAATTATAATTAAATTTAATAACAATTTTGATAGTAGTAATTGTAATTAAATTTAATAATTTAAGTTTATTTCATTCTAACGTTTAACTGTAATATATTTCTAATATCGATTTTTCTATATACTTTTCCTTGAATTAGTTTTATTTAAAGTGTTTCTTATTAAATATTTAACAATATTAATAATATTATTATTATATTATATACAATATAAACATAATATATTATTATTATATACAATATAATAATATATTATATTATGTACAATATAACATAATATACAATAGCACTAAATAAATTGCATGCACATTATTTTCTTATAAATTGTTAGAAATTTTAGGAATTTCCAATTCCTATGTACAACATATTTACCAATATATTATTAATGATTACTATACACACGTTGAAGTTTTTTACGTCTGGAAAAGATAAATTCAAATCGTTAAAAATGATGCAAGAATTTAATAATATTCAATTTACAATAATTTCCGAAATAAAAATTTTTACATTTTTAATACCAAGAAAAAAATATATATATTTACCAAGTTTGTCAAAAAGATCTATATTTTCAAAGTAGGCGATAAAAAGTAATTTTTATTATTGTAGGTTCTTCATATTCCTTTGATGTAGGTTCTGTAATCAGTTAAAGTAACATAAATATTCTTTTATCTAATCTTCCAATTCCAACACGATATACAAATTTACATTTTAATCTATTTTCGTACCCAAGAGCTAAAAAAAGAAAACGATTCGCATCACATCCTTGATTTCACAGTTAATACGCACGCGATCTATTATTCTTTCGTGGTACTAACGAATAACAATGGAATTCGGTCGAACTCACTTTAAACGTATCGGGTTCAGTCGATCGTCTACTCGCTTTTGCTTTCCCCGTATTGTCATCGATACGTCGCGAGCGAGTTTCGATGAATCGAAGCAAGAGGACCACGGGCGAACCTAGCGGCCGTTACGCAAACATTAAACTTGAGGTTAGCGACATGTTCGGCGGAAATTCTGGTGCGTTCACGTAGCTGTAACGGTACAAGATACTTCAAACTCGCCCGAATTAACATAAATCGACGGCGATCCCAGTTCGAAAAGAATTTCTACGCGCTACTTCTTTTACATCGACCCAGATACGAAAAGATGAACTGTAACTGCCGGCATTTTTCGTCGTTAATGCGATCGTCAACGAGGGCAAAACGATCGTTTCTATCGATAATGGTATTTCAATTATTTTATTTACCAAGTAATTTGATAATCGATTTAATCAATAAATTCGATATTTATCGTCAGGTTATCGAACGTAAGTGGAAATTCATAAAAGATTTCTAGTGATTCGGCGTGATTAAATATCATTCTAACCACATTCGTAATCGAGACATTTACAGGTGAATGAGCTTGATTTACATATAGGAAGTACATAATTGAGTGGAAACAAGATGAGAGTAAGAGATTGAAATAGATAGAAGAAAATGTGAAGGGAGCAAAACAGTTTGTAATGATAAGTTGATTTATGACTGTTTGGTGAAAGTAGATTAAAAGATACGAGGGCAATAAAATTTTATCCACTCTTTCGAAAAACGATAGAAACTTGAGTGCTTTTTTCTTTTGAAAAATTAAAAATCAATATATTAAAATATTATGATTATTATTATTATTATTCACGTTAATTAATCTATTGGTCTATTAATCTGTTAATATGAACTATTAAATGTAATACAATTTTTATATCACAGTATCATTTTCGTTTGTGCATCGTTTTTCGAAATTCAAAAGAGAAAAATTTATCGAGATATTTAAAAGAGTACATTCCTTTTTTTGAAGGAACTATGCGTGTCTTTGGTATTTCTTATATTTCACGATATGAAGATAATGATATGCATACTATAAATTACGTGATGCAAATTTCAATGCCATAGGTTTTAATGGTACTGAATTTAAAATTTTAAATTAAATAGTTACGTTATTATTTTTCTAAAATTTAATATATCACATGTTTATACATATAAAGAAAATAGAAATGTTACAAGGAATACAAAATAGATTAGTAATTGTTAATTTATTTATTAACAATTACTAGTAGTATATTAATGAATTTGTATTAATTGGTCAGTAATATATTGTATTAATTATATTAATATATCACTAACCAATATCTTAGTATATCTATTTATATTTCGTTATTAATAATTAGTGAATTCACATTCTACTATTAATTATTAATAATTATTAATAAAATATCAATTTTTATCTGATTATATACCATGTTCATATTCTTTTTCTTTTTTTTAAATTTGATATTAACATTAGTAACACAATCTTTTTAAAGTATTTACTCTTCCATTTCTTCAAATAGGAAATTAATTCTTTACTTTATCATGCATCAAAAGAGTTTATTCATTTTATTTAATAGTCTAGCTGTACCCTTTTTTTATAAGATCATTATATTTTGACTTTATCTTATTTCTATATTAAGAGAATTATCTCTTAGATTAATCTAAACATATTACACTTTATAAACTCTTACCTAAATTCAACTTAAAATATCAATAATTTTATCTGATAATGTCTAATATTCTTCATAATTGTTTGTTATAAAAATACTTTGAATAACTTTCCATTTCTCACTTATTTTATCTAGGGATCCAATAATACGAGAAATGATCTAGAAGCATCCAATATAAAGCACTTTAACATTACATATAACAATAAATAATAAAAATAGAAAAGTTTAGACAATAGAATTTTTATAAAATAATTCTTCTGGTCAAAGTAAAATAAAAATGAAGATTAACAAGATTACAAATTTGCAGGCTTCATGGCAATGTAGAATATAGTTATCTAAATCGAGGCTTTCGGTCGTAAATTGTGTTCTTTGAAAGTCACATTCCAATAATTCGCCAACATTGCAGGTATACATATAACTTAGTGGCTTACTTTATCAATTGACTTACTTTATTAAAGCAAAAACTGTTCTTGTTTCGGTCTAGCGCTTAGCAGCCAAGGACCTTACTTTATCGACACATCAATTAAAACCTAAAGCAACTTCATTTTAGCCTTCAATTTTCATTTACTGCTACCTGTTGTCAAGCTTCCTGTATGAATATCTGCAAAATAACACCTGTTCCTACATCTAGTTCCCAACTCTCGCAGGAATTATTAATTGTAGCCATACAAACTACATAGCAAAACTGAACAAAAATTCAATCACTAAATATTAACAAATACCAATGATCTCAGAAAATATCAAACGACCTAGGAAAATTGATATTTACAAATATTAATACTTTATAATGTTAATATTAATATTAACATTACAGTAATTATAATATCGATATTAAAATATGAAAATAATATTAAAATTAATTTAAAAATGATTAGTTATAATTAACATCATCATTTAATATCGTTAATATAATGATATTAATATTAACATTACAGTAATTATAATATTGACATTAAAGTTAATTATATCGTAAATGTACTATTAACAATAATAGCAATATTATTTCTAATTCCGAAGGAATATAAAATTGACTGAAATAAATTTCCCAACAGTAAGAAAGCAATTTCGGAAAAGTAACATATCATAAATTCCAGGAGAGGAAGACGACGATGACGACGATGACGAGGCGACTCCAGTGGAACCGGTGGCCCCAGCTGCTGCACCTCCAGCAGCTCCCGCTATTCCAGCGGCTGTAGAGGCTGACCTGAACGCAGCTGCCCAAGAAACCGAACACGCAGGCGAATCAGCCGCTGAGAGCACGGCCGTCGACAACGAGACGACCGGCGTAGACGAGGATGAAGGAAACGCCGTGGGAGAGGGCCAAGCCGCTTCCGGTATCCACGAGTCTGGCCTCGAAGGTGCTGAGTCTTCATTGAATCCTGTCCACGTGCCAGCCGTGTCGACGAACGAGGCCGACACGGAGGACGACGATGACGATGACGACGAGGACGACGTGGATCTGGTGTACACCGAGGACGACGACGACGAGGACGAGGACGACGACGATGAGGACGAGGACGACGACGATGTCGACAGCATCGCCGACATCGCTGGCGCCAGGCAAGCACGTGAGTTCAAGGGAAAACACAGTACGGGGCATAAACACGCGCGTAAATCTCGCACGCGTGCTACATCCCCTACTTCGAAGGCTGTCGTTTAACCAGGGAGGAGGGAAACGAGTGGCAAGTCACGTACAACGATTCCTGGCAATCACGTGCTCAATTAATTAATTATTCGCCTCTTCGTTGCTGCGAAGCGGTCGATGCTTTCTACGGGTCGTGCGGACGTTTTGGGTCAAGCTTTGGTTTCACACTCTGTATGATAGTTGTTTCTGAGAATGTATGCTTTGGACGAATTGTCTCGTGCAGTTTGAATACTGCAAATTTAATTTGGAACAATTTTAAACGACATGGTTTAGATTCTTTAGCTTCTACTTTGTTGATTTCTGGGAAAATTATTCCATGTGATATGAATTATTTATGCCGAGTTTCTTTTGTTTGAAGAAATTTTTTATTTTGTTTTAAATTATTTTCAATTTTATTTTATCGTTAATTTATTTTTATTTCTGATTGTTTTACTCTTTTATTTATCGTTTACTTGTTTCTATTGTGGATTATTTAAAATTTCTATTTATTGTCTATTTATTTTATAAATTTATTTTTTGTATAGAATTTTGTGTCATTTTAAGGAAACACTTTAATTATTTTATATAATTGGTCTTTGGCAAAATTGTCTGGAATAATGTGAATTTTATAATTTAAATTTGCCATATTAATTCCATTTTAAATTAAAATTAAAATTTCTTTAATATTTTCTTTTATATATATTCTTTTCTTTACTAATTTATTTATTCTTTCCTCTAACGAATTTAAACTAAAATTTATTTAATAACGTTCATCATACCGTTTTTAAAACATTAAGCAGATATTACAAAATTTTCTTTTATATTTTGACTTTCAACTTTCAATTATGCTTTCCACATTCACTTGAAGTTTAAGAAGAACGAGACAAGGATCCAAAGACTAATCCTCAGAACAACGATACATACGAATGCGTGAAAACCGATTAAACGAGCAGGGATAATTTGTCGATAACTATACCGATTTATCTGTGATCCATTTTATCCTTTTCGTTTAATCGAATTTCAACTATTTGCAACAATTTCTTAGAAAAAGCATTCAAGCCAAAGCTAACCGCTTCGTTGACCAGTAGAGCTTGCGCACTCGTTCGAAAAAGGCAAAACTCCAATTAGAGAAGCTCCCTGTGCTGTTCGACATATTACTTCATTCTCTCCAGAAATTAGCAATTCCTTGAACTTCTTTCCAAAAAGAAAAAGAAAAGAAAAGAAACACGTGAAAGCATCAACGTCCAAGGGAATTTTCGTCGAAAAAGCAAAAGATAGATCAACGAAGATTCCCCTGTTCCTTGAGCAGCTTCTCATCGCTCCCGGTCTGAATTCCCGCTTGCAAATCATTTGAAACGCCTAGCTGTAGTGGTAGACGTAGCAGTAGAGTTGTAGAAGTAGCGGTAGTATATTTATTCTATTTATTAACGTGGATACCTCTACACGAAGCGATTCGCACGTGGTCGAACAGCATGGCAAATCGATAAGCAACACCTGAGCTCTTCTCGTAGCTTCCGACCATGCGTCTATCGTTGTTACAACGGAGCTTGCACGACTTCCGTCTACGGCACCGAGATCTAACTGTTAAGGAACACCGAACGAATGATAAGAGGCCAGACTGTACATAAACGTTTTAGCCAAAGTATTCGAAGCTCGTGTAAGTGCTGTTGAACGTAGCGAAGTGGTAGGAGGAAAGCAACGGAACGAAGAATTCAAAGTACCTTTCGAGATCTGTACCTGCATCTCCTTTTTATTTCTACTTTTTCTTTCTCTCTTCCGACTTTGTCCAGTAAGAGAAAAAGGTTCCAGCACTTCCGGCTAGTACCACGCATAGTACGTTTCGCGATTTCTGCTAGTCTCGAGCCCTATTTATTCTTCCTTTCTTACTTCATTTGCTTATTTATTTCAAAAGTGAATCGCTGTTTCGTTGTTCCTTACGGTGGATTGTTTGGAGAGTTCGTAGAGTTTTTGGTAAAATGGTTTGTATATGTCAACCTGGAAACCTTGGCGATCTTTTAGCCTCAACGAGTAGTGAAATTTGGTTAGATCGTGTTCTTAAGAATTAACGTGTCGATTAATAACTATCGTGTAAATTTAATTTTCATAATTTAGTATTTCTTTTTACTCTTTCAAAATTTCGTGTTTTTAATTTTACGCTTTGTCTGAGTCATCTCGATTTAGATCTGACAATGAGGCATATGCAGTGAACATAGTAAAATCGATTAGTAAAAGGAGTATCGCTTTATATTCATTTATTAGGATTAATAGATAATATCACACTATTATAGTTAATATTTACGAACTTTTTTTTATAACGAGAAATTCAACATTCTAGAGCTTTAAAAATGGCGAAAAATCATTAAAAGTGGAGATACACTGTCCTCAGATTTTTATTCAGTTTCTAACGAACCACGAACTTTCCAATCAATTCAGTGCTTATTTAACCCTTTCACGAGTACGGTCGTATATGTACGATCGAAAAATTTGTGAAAACAATATTGTACAGATAATATAACACGCGTAGTATGAAGAAAATTCCAAGATTACATCAGTAAAATTAGAAAATAATTGAACGATATACACGATATTTACGCTAATACGTTTATCGGAGATATAGGCCGTGGTGGCGCTAGTGAGTTAAATGGAAAATCGTTTTAAGATCGCTGAAACGCTTACGCTGTGAAAGGGTTAAGAAAAGAGTTTATCACACTTATTTATTTACTACTTTTCCTCCATATTTATTTATACGGACTTCGCTTTAGGGTGGTAGAAAAAACGAGACGTTCTATGGTGACGAAGAACACTCGCGTGCGGATTAGACAGATTTCTTTTCTCGGAAGATATAACGTGTTGCATAGAAAGTTTCGTATTTCTTGATCAACGTAGAACGAAGGAAAAAAGGTACTATGTGAAAGAATAGATAGCATTCGAAAATGCCTTGGCTTGGTGACCTCACGTCACGTATTTTCCTTTCCTTCTCGAACCGTTCGTCGACTGGTCATCGAACGAACCGAGGAGCAAAGAGAGATTCCGTGTGTTTCTACGTAAGAATGAGAGAAAGAGAGCCATAAAGTGAACGATGTCGTTAATTTGCTAGATAAGCAATACCGTAACTGGCCACTTACTTTTCTATCGTAGAATCCTTTCATTTCCAAACGTTCACCATCGATCGAGACACATCTTCTTTTACGTTAAACTCGTATAATTACCTCGTTATCCGAGTAACTTTTTTCCTTACTACGATTCTTCGTCAATTTATTGGCACACGTGAGAAATTTTGGCTTGAACAGAGTAAGAAACGAAAAAGACCGCGCAGTCGAATAAAATCGTGGCTCAGGAACGGTGTCGCTCATCGCGCAGAACTTGTAACATTTCTGTCTGAAAACAAGCTTGTACAGAGACATTGTCCGTTCTGGATTGCAAAAATACAGATAACTTATTGTTTTTACAAAAAACAACAAATTGTGTCTTGCCTTTTTATTTCACCATTGTCCGTGTTCGAACCAGTTCCGTGTATTTGTCCAGGTATATACTCGTGATCCAGAGGATAACCTCTCTTTTCCTTTCTCCCTCGACAAAGAGGGAAAAACGAAAAGATATTCATTTCTCCATCTCGATGCACCGTTTTCGTTATGAAAATATCCGCGGTATTAATCGTCGGGAGCTACTTTCTTCATTTAATGCGTGATGTGTTGTGTCACTTAGCTTTGTTAACTCTCTGCACCAATTACTAATTACTTTCTCTGTTCCTTACTGTAGTTTTTCCTTTTTTATTTTTTCATTCTTTCAAACATGCTGGATTTTTCACCCTTTCTTTCGGTACACTGTAATTATATTTCCTAAAAATATTTGTTTTGTTTCCTATTCAATACTTTAGATAGATTTTGGAAATATTTCTAACTTACGGGTAAAGTATTGTGCATTTTGGATATAGCGCATAGTGATTACTTAATTATTGTAGTTATGTCTTCGAAGTTAATGAAGTTGAAAGAATGTTTTCTCGAATGAAATTGAAGTACAGTACGTGGAAAGTGAATTTTTTAGATTGTTATTCGATATACAATTATTTGCAAACGCTAGTCGCTAGAAAGTAATAGAAATGTTCTGAAATAATTTCATTTTTCGTTTTTGCTATTTATATAATGTAATTTACACTGTTTTTGGTTGATGTCGTGATATATATGACAGAATATATTATATAATACGTTATTATATCTCTATAGAAATGTTTTGAGAGATTTCATGAGATTTTAGAGTCGATAGTATCAGGCCCTTAACACTTTGTTGGTCAGTAATTTTACACAGAAACTATGTCATGTCACCGGCTATTATTTTGTAATCCAATCTTCAAAATCACTTTCATAAATTGAAATAGACAATGCAACTGCAATGACGAGTTAACTCGTCACCGGTCAACAACGTTTGGGCAGGAAAAGACGAGTTAACTCGTCATCGGTCGACAACGTTTGGGCAGGAGAAGACGAGTTAACTCGTCATCGGTCGACAACGTTTTGGCAGGAGAAGACGAGTTAACTCGTCATCGGTCGACAACGTTTGGGCAGGAGAAGATGAGTTAACTCGTCATCGGTCGACAACGTTTGGGCAGGAGAAGACGAGTTAACTCGTCACCAGTCAACACATTAAGTGCCACGTGCGCTAGACTTTCCGTTCGGGCCCGGCCAGTCCTCAGGGATCGGCCCAGACTGGGACTAAAAGATGCTAACTTTTGGTGTTAAATTCTTCGCCATCTTTGGAGTTAACGTTTGGCAATTCCTATTATAACAATTGCTACAGTATCTCTGAGTTTTATGAATACTACGCCCGCCGCGGTGGCCCACTTGACGGATGAGTTTGGGCCTGAACGGAACGGCAAGCAAAACGGGCTGGGCACTTAACGTGTTAAGTATAAAATATCGTGATATAAACGGTTCTTTATCTGTCATTAACTTTGTCAGTTTTTCTGAGAATCTGATAACACACTGAAGTAATTTAATATAATATTACATCAAAATTAATACACTGTCTTCTGAAAGTATATAATTACAGCAAAATTGTTTATAAATGCACAATAATAACTCTTGTAAAATAGATAAAAGATATTTCGATAATATAATAAATATTTTAGTTTGCATAATTCTAAAATTTATATTTAAAATTTATATTTCTTGCATAAAAATGGAGAAAGCTTGATGGAAGATGCACAGAAAAAGAAAAATAGCAAAAAATGACTATCTGTATCACAATTGTGCATATTCACTTGAAATAATTCTTTCAACTTTCATAAATTCGAAAAAAGTCATTTAAAAAGCAATAATTATTAAATCACTATGATTGCAAAAACTGATAATACGAACCAACACTAGAATTTATAATGTGTACTTAAATCTGGTGTACGTAAACAATAATAATTAAAAAGATACGATAAGTATATATATATATAGGGTGTCTCAAAATTCACGCAAGATTTGAATTTTTCGCCATTTGTGCGATAAAGCGTTACCAACAAAAGAAAACAACTTGACAGCTGACAGTTCAGGATTATTAAAAATGAAAAAATGGAGTCTACAGGAAAGAACAACGTGCCTTCATAGTTAAGCAATATTTATAATTTTTAATTAGAAACCTATGTTTTCTATCAAAATTAATTTTGGGACACCCAATACATATGATTACGTGTCTATCTAAAAACTTAATTTTTGATTCGCTATTTTTAGTAACTGCGGAAACAAAAAATCTGAAATCAGTCGTTTCAATTGCTTTGGTAATTTCAGTATCAAAATTCGTCGAAACTTAAACATTAACCCTTTGACTACGGCAGATTTTGATACGCAGCGGCCGTACCATACGGCAGGAATTGTGTTATGATGTGCGCCATTTTTGTGAAAACAAGCGCCCTCCGTGTCAAAAAGCTAAACTACGCCGAGCGCCTATAGGCGCCCTGCGTGTCACAAACGCAAAATTCCTAAGCGTCCATAGGCGCCCACAGTAGTCAAGGGGTTAAACACGGTAAGAACAGGTATCACACGATCGAATTCGTGTTTCAATTGCTGGTTACAATTAAATATTACAATTCGATCGAATTGCTACAGAGAGTTAACAATCTTTACCGGAAGCCTATCCTATTACTCGGGAATCCTACGCTTGTCTTGTCACTCGTTCGTAGAAACCACTGGTGTAGCCCTTGCTTGCAATTTCTTTGCCTTGTTCTTGACAAGTAGATGCACGTGTTTGGTGGACGGCTTTAACCCTTTGTGGTCCAGATTACACTTATCGCTTTATCCCAATGGACAAGCATAGACTTCGTAGTGATGAATCCTTTCTGAAACAATACTCAAAATGAAATCCATTTTTGTTGTTTAACCACTTCCGGTGGCAAGAAATTCACAGACACGTGTGCCAGAACGGTCCAGTGTTGCTGTAACAATTGCCTAACGACGTGTATACCACGTCGTTGGCGATTCTGTGACAAAAGCATTACGACGTGCGTGACACGTCTTTCCAGCGCAAGTGGTTAATACAGTGAATGGGTTGTATTTTACTGGGATAATGTCTCAGAAACAGAATAACTATACGTGCTTTCTTTACGGTAGCTTGGAAGGAAGTGACTTCCACTGTTAGGTGTTTATTTGAATAGCCAGAAAAATGCCAGATGTCGCTAGAAGCGTCTAGTAACATGGAGTGGGAGATTAGAACTCTCCAACAATTTTCATGTTTTCCTATTGCGTTATTTTCCAGTAATGGAAAATGTCTATGTTAACACTAGATTTACGGAATCCGTCAATTTGACGGAAGGGTTGCTCCAATTATACGATGGTAACGGATTTAGTTAAATTAAACTGTGGGAGTTCGCAATGCGTATGCCGGCACTCGTCGCGGTGGCCGGGAACATAATCTCGGCGTCGTACTTGGACACGCACTGATCCTGGGTCCTCTGTCTTAGGAGCTTTTAAAGCTACCGAGTGTGCACGGAAAAGGTGGAAGAAAACCACCAGGAACCGTTTGCGCGGGAAAGTTGTAATGACTGCAAAAGGGGGGTCGTAAATCAAGAGACGTTGGTCTGCAACATTGCTGCCCGGTCCCAAACTAATCCCCGGCATGACATTGACGATAGCCAATGCCATCCCGGGGACAATGCCTACTGACCTGCAGTGACTCCTGGCATGTGTCGTAGATACACCCGGTACACACTCGGCCCTAATTTACCTGCTGCTTTGGCATGGGCGTCGTGGCGGGATCTTAGTCGCCACAAAACTAATCGTTAAAAGAAAAGGCACGTGGTTTCCTTTACCTGTCAATTTGACAGGTGTCCTTAGAAATATATATACAGATAGCGTCCGTAAACCTAGTGTTAATATAGGAGCTGCTCATTTGCTAAATTGATTAAAACTACGAAGCAAAAAGTACTAGGTTGGTCAGTAAGTAGCATCGAATTTTTGCAATAGAATTTTGCACTTTTGTTTTAAAATACAAAGTAATTTTGAACGTATTAAAATTTAATTAATTTTTCACATATTTTGCATTATACTCATCTAACCCTTTGACTGCCACGCCGAAATCACATGTTTCCATCAGGACGCCATGAGAGTGCATCGCTAGATGCGAGATTTGTTCTAATATTTTTTCGATGTTCTAATACAAATTTTCTAACACTAATTGTCAATTTTCATTCAACGTTGTTCAATGTATTTCGAATAGTTCAAGCGTTCCGGTTACCAATGATCACTGTGGCGTCACAGGAGAAACTGTGACCGGTCATATATGACCAACTTGGCAGTCAAAGTGTTAATTCGCAATAATGCAAAATAATGTAAAAATACGCATTATTGGAAAACAGCAAAAAGGCAGAGTCGTAAGATCGAATTACGTCAAAATTAATTTTTTCATTTTTCCAAATACAAAACTTTTAATATTTTGAAAGAGAGCATACATTACTTAGGCTATTTTCATAATCACTGGTACAGATGTAATAACACGTTAATTAGAATTATAGAAATATTCTTCAAATGGTAGACATTACTTTTTGGCCAATCTTCGTAGTTTATTTTAGTAATTAGTAATTTATTTTGAACACAAAGGTTTAAGCACCGATTAAATCTTTGTTTATTTTTGTGACAGCAAAATTTTTAGGAGTTCAGAATTAATTGAATTAAGTTAAAACACAAAATCTATGTTTTACATGTCAAAATTGAAAGGAATCGAATGGAATAATGTCGAGTTTAAATTAATATAGGACCACGAAGGGTTAAGATGATCGACGTATTACTGGACAGTAGCACGAAACTTTGAGCCTTTTTACACGCATCCCTCACTTTCCGTAGTTTATACAAAAGCACAGTATTGGTAGAACAATGCACAGTATCATAATATTAGAAATTATGATTGGTTCGAACGATAGAGCTCGTAAAATGCAAGTGTTTCGACTTCCAGGACCGTCTTAACGTATGAGCACACTGGGTAGTTACTCAGAGACGCCGCGAGCCTAGGGATCCCTAGGCATGCGCTAGTCCCTAGAAGGAAACGAAAACGAGTTTAAACTTCTAATACATATTCCTCTAAAAGATACATATCATTTCAAAATTGAGTATTTTACGGATCAATTACATATTTCAGTGTATTGCTTTGTACAAAATCTCGTAGTGCTCTTAAAATGGTCATATTGACTTCCAAATTGAGATATTTAGGAGGAAATATGACAATTGAATGTAAACCAATGCTGTTCGATATCAATTTATAATGGGTTTCGACTTCCAGGAACGTCTTAACGCATGAGCACACTGGGTAGTTACTCAGAGACGCCGCGAGCCTAGGGATCCCTAGGCATGCGCTAGTCCCTAGAAGGAAACGAAAACGTGTTTAAACTTCTAATACATATTCCTCTAAAAGATACATATCATTTCAAAATTGAGTATTTTACGGATCAATTACATATTTCAGTGTATTGCTTTGTACAAAATCTCGTAGTGCTCTTAAAATGGTCATATTGACTTCCAAATTGAGATATTTAGGAGGAAATATGACAATTGAATGTAAACCAATGCTGTTCGATATCAATTTATAATGGGTTTCGACTTCCAGGACCGTCTTAACGTATGAGCACACTGGGTAGTTACTCAGAGACGCCGCGAGCCTAGGGATCCCTAGGCATGCGCTAGTCCCTAGAAGGAAACGAAAACGAGTTTAAACTTCTAATACATATTCCTCTAAAAGATACATATCATTTCAAAATTGAGTATTTTACGGATCAATTACATATTTCAGTGTATTGCTTTGTACAAAATCTCGTAGTGCTCTTAAAATGGTCATATTGACTTCCAAATTGAGATATTTAGGAGGAAATATGACAATTGAATGTAAACCAATGCTGTTCGATATCAATTTATAATGGGTTTCGACTTCCAGGACCGTCTTAACGTATGAGCACACTGGGTAGTTACTCAGAGACGCCGCGAGCCTAGGGATCCCTAGGCATGCGCTAGTCCCTAGAAGGAAACGAAAACGAGTTTAAACTTCTAATACATATTCCTCTAAAAGATACATATCATTTCAAAATTGAGTATTTTACGGATCAATTACATATTTCAGTGTATTGCTTTGTACAAAATCTCGTAGTGCTCTTAAAATGGTCATATTGACTTCCAAATTGAGATATTTAGGAGGAAATATGACAATTGAATGTAAACCAATGCTGTTCGATATCAATTTATAATGGGTTTCGACTTCCAGGAACGTCTTAACGCATGAGCACACTGGGTAGTTACTCAGAGACGCCGCGAGCCTAGGGATCCCTAGGCATGCGCTAGTCCCTAGAAGGAAACGAAAACGTGTTTAAACTTCTAATACATATTCCTCTAAAAGATACATATCATTTCAAAATTGAGTATTTTACGGATCAATTACATATTTCAGTGTATTGCTTTGTACAAAATCTCGTAGTGCTCTTAAAATGGTCATATTGACTTCCAAATTGAGATATTTAGGAGGAAATATGACAATTGAATGTAAACCAATACTGTTCGATATCAATTTATAACAAGTTCTTTCATTACAGAGTATTGTTAATAATGATTTACAAAAAGTTCAAGCTTTTAAATATTCTAGATATGAAACAAAATTTAATGCTAATAAGTTGGTAATAAATTCTTCAAAGTTAATTCAAAATTGATGAATCTTTTACTGTTGCATTAATCAGCAACGTTTTATTGCTTAACATTAAATATTTACAACCAGACACTGTAAGCAAATTGTACTAGGTGGTAGTTAATGATCTAAGTTGAAATTTGAAGTTAATGAACAATTTTTTGCTGCTCACCAGTTAAATTAATTAGCAAAGTTTTACTATTGACGATAAATATTTACAGCCACTGTAGATGATTTTAAGTGTCATTGACTTCATTGTGTCGTTTTGGTATTAATCAGGGCTTGATACAATAATTTACGAGCTCTCTATATGGTTTGAATTGATCATACATCTATCACGTGCACCGTAACGTAGCACACAACACGCTACTGCTGAATATTAATTTTCTTGTTTTATTTTTATAGTAGAAGTTCGTAATTGGTATGTAGTATGCTAACAAATCCTGAGCACATTGAATTGCATATTTAGTATTTAAATACAGTTGCCTCCAAAAATATTCGAAGTAGAATTCCAAATTTTCAACAAATGAAATACATACGTTGGTTTCGAATTTTCGAAAATATTAATGCATCTGAGACAAGACAGATATTGAGGATGTGTAGGTGAAATTATATAAAAATTCGACCACAGATATCGAATCTGTAATACATTAATTGTAGACATATACTTCGTGGATGTGGTTTGAAACCTAATTTTTAAATTCATGGAACTCGAATTCGGAACTTTCGAAAGTCG
The DNA here is from genome assembly GCF_001483705.2 of Eufriesea mexicana. Classification (NCBI taxonomy): domain Eukaryota; kingdom Metazoa; phylum Arthropoda; class Insecta; order Hymenoptera; family Apidae; genus Eufriesea; species Eufriesea mexicana. Next base: position 162,159 of record NW_016909094.1, read on the forward strand.
ACATTTTTTGAAAGTTTCGAAACTTGGTGTGCTGATTTTGTTTTGTGATAAAAATATAGATCGTAACATCCTTATGTTAATGCTAAACGTGATCCAAGTATTAATATAAGTTAATATGAAAATAATTCATATTTTTGAGTATATACATTTAATGTTCTACAAGTGGATTATTATATATTTTATATATTTTTATTATTATTTTCGAAATCTGAATCCAACGTAGGTATTTAATTTGTTAAAAATTTTGAACACAAACATTCGAATATTTTCATGAGCAACTACATGTATTTATTTACAAAATTTTAGTCTATTTAGTCCATAAGTGCACTATTTTTTATATTTGTTTATTTATTAGGTTTTTTGTTTTAGTTATTTAATAGTATATTTTCTTAATTTTGGAGATGTTTCAAAAATTTTGTTAGTATGCATTTTATGTTTATAAATTAGTAATGTAATTTTTGATAGTCGGCTTATATTTGCTGAATCTTTCTCAGAAGAAAATTTTTTATTCCAAATATTTAAGTGTTCGAGTGTTAATGATATTTAAAATTAAAAATTGTTTTTTAGATAAAATTCTAATCTATTTTGACAAAAATTCTATTTTGTTTCGTTTAAAACTTAGAAAAAAGCATAAGCACGAGTAAAGAACGATTTAAATTGAATGGAAAATAGGATGCAATTAATAAGAAACAGAGATTTTTTGAAAATTAAGGAAATTACGTTCTAATTTTATTATTTACACATTTTTCAATTAAGATCCGGAATCTCGGAAACTATGATCATTTTCCTGTAATATTCTTTAAATTTTAAATTTCATAAAATTAGAATTCATATTGAAATGTACAGTTTAATTACAAATACTAAATATCACGATACTATATTTAATAATTCGAACTACTTTCAAAAACTACTTCTTGAAACGTTGCATTTTTCATATTATGTTAATTCTTTTCATTCTGCTTACAATTTACAATTTTCGAAAGTTACGAAGTACAAATAACTATGTACAAACAATTAACGTCGTGAAAAATATGCATTAGCAAACGAAAATGAAGAAAACGTATTAGATTCAGTTTAAATCGTATACGTTTACACATAATTATTTTTGAATATCATAGATTTAAAAAACAAATCAATATTTGAATAATAAAATCGCTGAAATTATTAAATTTGACTCACTAGGTACTTAAAAATCACTATTGTTGCTAATGACAAAAGAAATCTTCAGAAACAAAAAAATAATACTTATTTCTTCAAACTGTTTAATTCAGGCATTATACTAGAAAGTAAAAAATTAAAATTAAAAAAATTTAACTAAATTGAAATTTGAAAATTAAGAAGTAATTGAATCGATAACGCGACAAAAAATAAAAAAATAATAGAACTAAAAGATTTAAGTCATAAATTAATTCGATAGGTATATCTCATTTAACTACTTTACGTCGTAGACTAATTCAAGATTATAAATTAAATTCAAAAAGGAAATCTTAATTTTGAACGTAAACTTTAAAAATTCTAAACGTAACTTGGATTTTGTAACCTGGTCGACATTAAAAGTTCGAAAAAAATAGCGCTTAATTATTGTAATAAATGTGCATCCGAAAACGCATCCTTGATCAAGTTTTGCGACGGGACAGTCGTTTAGCCGAAGAAAGACGAACGTCGGCGGAACGAGCCGAAGTTAGACGAAAAGAAACGAAACGAAACGAGCCGAGCGGTACACAGAAACGCGTCAAAACTTTTAATTAGACGGAGCTGGTCGGAGCCAATTAACTTTCTACAGGACACCGCGAGAGGCCAGACCCGATAAAGGTGTGACCGGGTTGAAATTTTTTCTCGGCTTTCACCGAGCACTCGGTCCAAAACAGAACGAGGCCACTGACCCAGAGCGTTAAGTGTAAGCGTGGATGGCGACGCGAAAGAGTTCTCTCGTCCACGACCCTGACCCACACCCAAAGTCATGGCTGCCACTCGTCCCCGATCATGAACCACGTGATTCCATTTTCTTCCCCCGGAAATACCAGTGTTGAGTGATCGATTAACGACGCATTCTGTTTGTGTCTTTTTCGGATTAAGGATTTGAAAGGTGTTTGATTAGGTTAGGTATTTCATTTATATTAGGAGCAACTTTGTTTTTCACAACTTTGAAGTTTTTAAGGAATTATTCATTTGTTTCCTGGGGGATTTTTACATATGATTTGCGTAGAATAGGAGTTCATTTGTGAGATTATCTTGGATTATTTGTTAATTGTGAATAAGAATTTGAGATTTTAGTTGAAGGAGTCAATTTTAAAATTTATATAAGATGTTTATATATGATAGAAATAGATTCTTTTACTTTTTAAAGAAATGTTTCTTAACTCTTTTTTTGTACATATAGAGTATGTATAGAATTTATCTATGGAAAGTATCTTGATTTATTGATTATTTGTAAGTAGGTATTTCCATAGATTAAGCAGCTTTTTATTGTGGAATAGCTTTTGAGGTTTTACTTAGATAGGAAAACTGTTGAAATTTTATTTAGGCAGTTTATGTGAAACAAGAATGAATTTTTAAATTTTTTTTTGGATAAAATATTTCCTTTTATATCTTTTCAAGTAACTTGAATTAAAAAGATGATTTAGATAATTTAAGGCAGATAATTTACAGATGGAGTTTTATTTTATATATTACTTAAATAGAAAGTTGATTAGGTAACTTTTGTATTTATATAATATGTATTTTATTTATATTATATAATATGAGATTAGTCTTTTAAAATTTTTTCATGAAAATTTTATGAAGCAGAAATTTAGTAGACCAAAAATATAATATGAAGAAATATATATAATTTTTAAATTAAATGTATATAATGTTTATAATTTTTAGAATTTGAAATGGAGGAATTATTTTCAATATTTTTTAAGAGAACTACAAACTAAATTTATAAATAATTAATTTTTCGATACTGTTTCGTTATATACAATGAAGTATAGAATAAAACGAGAAAAATGGGTGCCTATGCGAAAATAACCGGACGAATTTACTAATAAAAACCAAACTAATAATGATACTTCAAAAATTCAAAATACAACATATTACCGAAGAAAGGGAAAATAATTTAATGCCAATTGTGTTTCAATATTTATTGAAAATCGTGCGAATAACATCGATATAAAACACGATGAAAAACATAGAAACAAGTTCCTCTTCTAGAAACAATATTTGCACATAAGAATAATCATCGTTTGATCGCAGTTTTATGTAGGTCACGTAGTATGAAGTATAAGTATTACATTTTCGATCATTTTTAATAAAATAACCTATATCAGTCCCGAGAACGAAAGGATAACTCCATGGTACCAACCAGCATAGAATATAACAAAAATTTAAACCCGAAAACAATTTTTTAAATTCTTTTTCAATGAAATTAGACCGTTTATAACGTTTTATAAATTTATTTTGAGATAGAGCTTTCTCGCAATGCGAAGAATAAGGCGCCATTGCATACGCAACGATATATCGTCGTTGGCGCTTTTCGCAAATGTAGTGTACGATGATATATCGTACTAAAAGGCACTAAAACGGTTAATATATTATTTTCGACAAAACCAAAATCTCATTTTTCTATTAAAAAATCGAGTTCATTTGTAGTTTATAGTAAAACAACACTGATATTCATATAGTTCTTTGTAAATTTTACCGTAGTATAAAATTACAATGGAAGACACTCTTACTCGCATACTTATCGGAAGTATACTTCAAACGTACTTCTTAACCCATTAACTGTCAAATTTCTTTTTTTGAAATTTTTGGCTGGATAAGTTATATATATGCACAAAAGGTTGTGTAACAGTATAATTATATTCAAATTATGTTTTCTTTTGAAAATATTTGATATTTTTGAAAAAGTCCCAAAATGGTATCGTTACAAAATGATCGATAAAATCATTTCAATAAAAAACAAAAAACTGAGTAAGTAACAGATCGTTACTATAACCTCTAAATCACATATTTATGTACGGTATTTCGTTATAATATAAAAACCAAACCAAAAATATAATGCTTCAAATATGACAATCCTGTTCCGTTCAACTTGCACACGAATATCAAATTTGTTCGCTTGTTGTATAGAAACGAAGCACAGAATACACACTCTTTGCTACATACAATATTGACTGATATATATAGAATAAAACTAAACTGTCAGGGGTACCAAATATATTTTTAACGCCAAGTGGTGTACGTAAAATTCCAAAATCCCCAAATGGGGATCGTGGCAGCTAATGGGTTAATAAATCCTTCCCCAAAATCTATTTTAAAATTCACTATTTATTGTTGACTATTTATTTATTTTTGAATCGGTATACTGAATTCTAAAAATTTAGTTTATCTAAAAAAGGAAAGTTACAATTTCAATTCCTTACAAAATGAATAGTTCTCTAAATTACATATTTATGTACGGTATTTCATTATAATATAAAAACCAAACCAAAAATATAATGCTTCAAATATGACAATTCTGTTCCGTTCAACTTACACGCGAATTTCAAATTTGTTTGCTCGTTGTATAGAAACGAAGCACAGAATACACACATTTTGCTACATACAATATTGACTGATATATATAGAATAAAACTAAACCGTCAGGGGTACCAAATATATTTTTGGCGCTGAGTGGTGTACGTAAAATTCCTAAATCCCCAAATGGTGATCGTGGCAGCTAATGGTTTAATGCAATCTTCGTACTAAAATAATCATTCGTAAAGCTAACTTCTCTTTCGTCGCCATACCTAATCTTATCTTCAAAAGAAGTACACGAACGATTAAATAATTATATGAAAATCCCCAAATATTCAACTTCGATTATTACAGTAATTATGACAAATTAAATAATCAAAAATCATCCAAGAATTTTATACTCATTTCCATCGACCTTGACTTTAAATTTCGCAGAATGCTATCTTCTTTATCATCATTCCCAATTTTATTTTCAAAAAAGTGCACAAACAATCGAATAATTATATAAAAGTCCCAAAGTATTCGACTCTGGTTATTACCAGTAATTACCACCAACTAATTTTTCAAAAATTCTCCAACGATTTAATACACATCCAATTGTAGTACCCATAGGAGTAAAATTTCAAAAATTCTCCAATGATTTAATGCACATTTCCATTGACCTTGACTTTAAATTTCGCTAAAAATGATTTTACAGAAGCCTACTTCTCCTTCATCATTCCCAACCTTATCTTCAAAAAAAGAGACCAAAATCCTAAATATTCGAGCAAATATGAGAGATCCCAAAATATTCAGCTTCGATCGTTACCAGTAATTATTACAAATTAAACAATTAAAAGTTCTCCAATGATTTAATACACATTTCCATTGACCTTGACTTTAAATTTCTCAGAATGCCATCTTCTTTATCATCATTCCCAATCTTATCTTCAAAAAGGGCACAAACGATCGAATAATTATATAAAAGTCCCAAAGTATTCGACTCTGGTTATTACCAGTAATTACTACCAACTAATTTTTCAAAAATTTTCCAACGATTTGATACACATCCAATTGTATAGGGTATCCATAGGGGTAAAATTTCAAAAATTCTCCAATGATGTAATGCACATTTCCATCGACCTAGACTTTAAATTTCGCAGAGTGCCATCTTCTTTATCATCATTCCCAATCTTATCTTCAAAAAAGTGCACAAACGACCGAATAATTATATAAAAGTCCCAAAGCATTCGACTCTGGTTATTACCAGTAATTACCATCAACTAATTTTTCAAAAATTCTCCAACGATTTGATACACATCCAATTGTAGTACCCATAGGGGTAAAATTTCAAAAATTCTCCAACGATTTAATACACATTTCCATTGACCTTGACTTTAAATTTCGCTAAAAAAGATTTCGCGGCGCGCCTACTTCGATCGCTCCTCGCCTCTCGTCGATGAACGATCGTTCAGAGGAAAGTGGCTGAAACAGGATCAACGACCGGGGAGAGTTTTTAGGTAGACACGAGGAAGGTTGCCCATACGCGCGTACACGCGGCTAGATAGGTCTGTAGGTGAGTAGGAAGCAGGTCGTGGCCCAGATCGGAGACCAGTTTGGCTCCGCCGGGGGATTCCGATATACCGTTAACATTGTCGCTCTTTCTTACGAACTTAATTCATCGAGGTCGGCACACGGAAGTTTTTCGTGTCGATTCATCGCATAGCTTAACGCTAGCCACCGTCTTATAAAGCGATGCATGATGATTCGAATGCCTCGGTGCTCGAGCATTAATAAATAGGCTTGCCCGAGTTGGTTCAAGCGAGTTCAGGGTTTCACTCTGAGTAAATTGATATGGGAAGTTGTTCGTGGGAATGAATAGGAATTCATGGGAAATGGAGATCGGATAATTTAGGGTGGAGTTAGGAAGACGGATTTTTTGGTAATTTCGTTTTGCGTGGGTTTTAAATCACCAGGAGATAATGAAATAGATTTCTAAATATAGATTGATGAGGATGATAATGTGAAATAATGTTGGGTTGATAGGTAGAATTAATTTTTTGATATCTTCTTTTTGTTTGGATTTAAAGTCGAAATGCACTATATATTATTGGCCTTTTATTTTACTTTTGTGTTAGATATATGTCGATTGAAATAATACAGTCTTCTATAACTCGATTAATTCGTACCACGTTATATAGAAACCGTGTTATACGAAAATCAGAATTAATTAAAATCAGGAAACGCGTTCTATGGAAACCACTATTATGAGAAACATAGTAATAAGATAAATCAAATGAATTTATACCGTGTTGTATGGAAACCGCTGCTACGTTATATAGAAACCCAGAAATAATATAAATTGAACGAATTCGTACCGCGTTATATGGAATCTCAAAAATAAATTAATTGTACATAATTCAGTCCTATATAAAAACTGCATTCTCAAAGTATCAAATTGCGATCGATATGCTTAATAAATCAAATTTTATAATAGAAATAGCAATGAATATGTAGACTTTTGCATATTTGAATTTAGGTTTATCGAATATGATACATAGTTCGTATAATAAAATTATAAACTAAAAAAATTGTTTTCAACAAAAAAAACTTAATTTGATACATATTAGTGACGCATCCTAATTTAAAATAGGATTCTAACGTGTTAAAATTGAACGGTTTATTACTTTCTTTTATATAATTATCTTTTGGGTGCCTATCAAAACCCTTATTAAAATCTTTTCTATCGTAAGTTCTCTTATCCATCAATGTTATTCCATATTTCTTCTTATTTATATTTATTTCTGAAACAAATGTTTTATTCTCAAATACTCTTATGAGACCGTTTCAGTCTGACCAGAATTCAGACATTCTTATCATGTGGTTCATACATCGAGGATACCACAATTAGATTGTTTTATTATTCATCATCGCTGTCAAATATTTGCAGTCTAACCCCTTTTTTCTAATTGGCCGAAAATCCTCCTCGCTTTACAAATTTTCTCCTTGGTTTTCAAATACAGTTTTATTTTGTAGTTCTTCCGAACCCTCTTTATATGGGGCCAAGCAATTTTAAAATTCTCTTTTAAATTTTTATTTCGAGTTAAGCGACGTTCTAATTGTTTAGCCAAATCCAGTCCTTTTTTACATCATAACTGAAGTTTGAAACGAATTCGTTATCCGTGTTTTCTTCCACAAATGCATTTGAGGTAGACTCGTCAATTAATTCCTCATAAATGTCAACTACATACAAAAGTTGAACACATCGAATGAGTGCTGCCATAGATAAATTTTTCAAGCCATTTTAGTTGTTGGAATGTTGTTCCAGGAGACCGCATTATAGGAGAGTGTTGCAATTTTCGCTTGACGTTATATGGAAATCGCGTTATAGGAGACTTAACTGCAGTACAAAAAATTGAATAATTCGAAAATTAATTAATTTTGATGTATTTTTTAAATATTATTCTATATTTACATTTCTTTAGAATTATAAGAACACTCACTATTAATATTTTTTCCTTTTTTAATTTTAGCATTAAAGTGAATAATAATAACGGTAAAAATAATAATATGGAAGGTCAAATAACTTTAAATAAGTTTAAATTATTTAATTTCGATTAATTTTTTAATATGCACTCTTATTTGAATTTAAAACCATAACAATAATGTAATAATGTATAGTTTCATTTTCATTTCTTATTTTTCTTTCAATTTAGTTATAAAATTTAGTTATAAATCTATAGAAATATTAATACATTTTAAAAATAAATAATTTGAAAATTAATTAATTATTTACTATCATTTAGTTAATTTTTTAAATATTTTATTTTCATACAGGTTTAAAGTCATAAAAATAATAAAATCTATTGGGTGTCCCAAAATTCACGCAAGAAGTAATTTTGATAGAAAATATAAACTTATAAATATTGTACAACGAAGACGCGTTATTCTTTCGTGTAGCGCTTCATTTTTAAATAACTCTTAACTGTCAACTGTCACGCTGTCTTTCATTTTCATTGGCAACACTTTACCGCACAAATGGCAGAAAATTCAAATCTTGCGTAAAGTAGATACAAATTGATCACAATAATTTGGAAGATTTAACACTAAACGTACCAAGCGGGGTCAAATGACCCTTTTCAAAATTTACTTTGTAATTGTACATTTATTGTTATTTCTTTCGCTCGTCTGGCTTTCTGCAAATTCTTATATTATCTGATTGTTTAATTTCTCTTAACTTATTTTTTACCGAGAAAAATTCTTTGCAAACCTTATGTACCACGAGGGGTCATTTGAACCCTTATGGTAAGAATAGGTATGAGTAAAGTACCGGTACGTTTAGTGTTAATAATTCGAGTACTGATTATTTCGTTTTGTGCTTCTTTTTAATTATCTAGATCTTAATTCATACGATTTAGATCTTTTTGTAGACCTTAATTCAATGATAATAATAGTAAAACAGTTTAACACGTTAAGTGCCTAGCCCGTTTTGCTTGCCGTTCCGTTCAGGCCCAGACTCGGCCTGAGATGGGCCGTCAAGTGGGCCACTGGCGGTGGGCGAAGTGTTCATAAAACTCGGAGATACTGTACCAATTGTTATAACAGGAATTCCCAAACGTTAGGTCCAAAGATGGCGAAGAATTTAACCACTTGCACTATCAAGGAATTCACAGACACGTGTGCTGTCCAGTATCTCTGTGACAATTGTCTGACGACGTGTATACCACGTCGTTGGTGATTCTGCGACAAAAGCATTACGACGTGCGTGACACGTCTTTATAGCGCAAGTGGTTAACCTCTATAAAGACGTGCCACACACGTCGAGATGCTTTTGGTCCAAAGTCGCCAGCGACGTGTATACCACGTCGATAAGTATTTGTCGCAGAAACAAAAACGACGTGTCCGTCACGTCGGCTAACAGTTAGCTCGTAGGCGCGATGCGGCGTCAATGTAACGCTTTACCGCATGTTATATCGTAGAGCGCGGTACGGCAACCGAAAGTTAAATCGTAGCGCAAGTGGTTAACACCAAAAGTTAGCACCTTTTGGTCCTAGTCTGGACGGTCCCTGAGGACCGGCCGGGCCCGAACGAAAAGTCTAGCGCCGGTCCCTGGCGTGGCACTTAACGTGTTAAGATAGGCTTAAAGTATTATAGACTATTTTTTCTTATCACGTCTAATAAATTAGAAGCCATTCCCAATACTAAAGATTAAATACTCTGAAAGTGTATTATTTTATTATTATTATATTATTATATTAATCTTGTATATATTTAATCAAAAATTGTTAAGATAGACTTAAAGTATTATGGACTATTTTTCCTTATCACGTCTAATAAGATCTAACAATGCAAAAGATTGAATACTCCGAAGGTATATTCTTTTATTATTATTATATTATTATATTATTCTTGTATATATTTGATCAAAAGAAGAGTATTAAAATATTAATTTTTACACTGTTTCGCGAGATCCAAAAATAGTTTATAGAGTAACAAAAAAGAAATAATTGAATAATGCGAATTTTTATTATATTTAACAATACATTATATATAACGAAATATAATTAGGGGGAAGGTATTTTGAAAAATAATATTTATAACAGACTGATGAAAAATATTTTGTTCGTGAACATCGATAAACAAACAAACTCCAATAAATAAATGAAATAAAATTGACATAAGTTGACTTAAAGTAATAATGAAATTGATATCTATATATTATTTTTAAAAAAGAATAAGATAATATAATAATAATGGAAATATGAAATAATAAATAATAAGACAGAATAAAATATTACATGAAGTTCAGGAAAATTATATTTTCTAGAATATATTCAAATACTTTAAAAATTCAAAATGACTTTTCTGCCTTTAATTATCGTTAATATTTTTTAGAAATAAATATCTGCGATTATTTTGGAAGAAACAAATAGAACTGGAACAAAATAAAACAAAAGTATACTTTTTCCAAAATTCTTTTGAAATTGAAAACTCTTTCGAATTTCTTTTATAATTATAAATAATTGTCTGATACAATCAAAATAATATACAATTCCATTATTTTTAATAGTTTAACAATTATGATAGTTCATTTTGTTATTTTCCATTAATTATAATGTACTTTTGGAAAATTATGATTATAATTATTTGCATTTACTTCTATTAGTATTTTTATAATTTCTGGGTAAATATAATTATAAATAAATATAATGACATATAATATAATGGCATTAATATAAATAATAATATTGGCATAATTAAATATCCAAAAAAATACTCGAAAGAGATATAAGTTTCTTCAGGACTTTGTACCATTTTATAATTTTCTATTTTTATTATTACTTAATTATTAAATTATTATAATTTTCTATTATTTCCAATAGTTTCTCAACTATACTTTTCGGACATTCTATTGTATTGACCAAGGAATAATTAGAGTAAATAGTAATAAAAATGATTTTCCAATGATATTCTATAATAATAGTAAACGTGGTTACTTGTAACTATGATTTCACTCGTAAAGTAAAAGAAGGAAACATAAACATGATTACATATATTTATTACATCACACCTATTTCACGTGCACATTTTGATCTAACTACAGTCACGTTTTGAGAAAAACATGAATTTGACGTCAGTGTAAACACTGATTATATCTAATCTTTAAAAAGATACAACTGAACAAGCAGTGCAATATTTTGTAACTGGAATATTATGTTTTATGGCATTAACAATGCTTTCCGTTACAATATTTTGCTTCATGAATTTTATCATTTTCGTACACCATGAAAAAATACAAAAATTCCATTTATATTATTCATTAAATTCAAATTATATTATGAAATTTTCATAGCAATATTAATAGATACAAAACTTGAAAATTACTTTCCAAAATTGTTAATGAAAAATCAAGAAGTGTACAAAAATTTTTATAATTATGTGTGGCTATGCAAATAATATTTTAAAGAATTTTGAAAGGACAATTTATAGTTCGTTGAATATTTTTAATCGTGAAATTATTATATTTAGTGATCGTATATACATATATTAATAAATATATGTATAAAATTTTTTAAATATTTCATTCTTAATATTTAATTCTTCAAGACAGATGAGAATATTTCAAATCTTTAAACAATGTATACAATCATAATACTGTTCAAACATTTTTAATTTCTAATAAATATGATTATGATATACATAAATTAGAATATTTAAAGAATTTTTAATATTTTTTTGTTTAAATCTTTTCAAGCTTTTAACATTAAAAATTACTGTATTTTAGGAATGGTGTTATAATTATAATTATAATGTACTTATAAATTATAAAAAATTATAAAATTATGAAAAATCATAATGCAAGTTGAAATCCTTTTTCACTTTTGATTTTCTTTCTCTGGTTAATCAGAGTCTATTATATTAATCAGAGACCATAGCCATTGCAATTCAATAGAATTTGGCTAAAAAGTTCAGTTTTATTGACATTTTCGACTAATATTGTGGTGAGCAAACTTTTTTGCATAAATAAGGAGGAAAAATTCTATTTGTTTACTATAGCAATCAGTGTCACAAAAATTGAAATACCATATTTTGTACCATTTCATGCGCGAATTTTCTAGAATGGATGTAAAACAACTCCATAGTATTTAGGATAGTGTTACAACGCATTCTTCGAATTTCAAATTCATTGACTTCCTAAACAGTCGAAAGTGTGCTTGAACGTTTTCCTACATTAAATTTTAATTCTAGAAAATGTGTCACTGACTTTGGTTCACGATTGGTCGATAACCTGTTAGACGTGCCATTGAAAAGTGACCTCTTGCGAAATGCGGTCAAGGACATCACTAGGACCTTTTGTAGGGCAAACGCCATTTCTTCTTAATTAACTGTCCTACACCTGTGACAATTAATTTCTAAAATTTAAATTTTCAAGCTTTCGTATGGTATATCATAATATTAATAAGAGTTGCTATATTATAAACTATTAAATTATGCAATAAGTATTAAAAACGTATTCAAAATGGCATTTATGCTAGTTAAATAAAACTTTAATTATAGATGATAAAATATGATCTTTCATTTAAGGATGTTTTGTAATTAAATGTAATATTATATTTTTTTAAAATTTACTTTTTTAATTATTATTATTATTACAAGAAATAAACAAAAATAAAAGATAAATACAAGCATGATAAGAAAATAAAAATAAAAATAGAAATAAAATAATCTAAAACGAAAAAGAGGTGATTAGTTTAATCTTCTTCATCTTTTCGTTATAATTTACCACTTTGGGGAAAAATGATTTTTCAAAAATGATTTGATTTTATGGGACATTCCAAGAAAACTTCTTTTAATACGATATTTGTAAAAAACTTTAAGTTTAATGTAAAATGTATAATTTTCATTAAATTCCGAATAAATCAAGAAGTAATTCATATTATTACTCATAGTATCGTTATTCGTGTAAATCTGAGATAGTTTCTTCTGAATTTAACAAATATATATATAATTTAATAAAACGTAACGCAAGCTCAACAAATTAATCATGTTAATTGTTAGAGATTAATTAAAATGAATTATAAAGCAAGGATTAATTTCTTTTAGTTCAAAATGTAATATGTATTCTGAAAACGTATTGACAGCCAAATAAAGTAATTGTACTAGATACTGATAAATATGAAAAATAAATTATAAAACTCGGATTATTTTTTATAGTTAAATGTTTTATGGTGAGAAACAATAAAATTGCCATTAAAAAGAATTTCCAAATACGTATAATACAGAATATTATTAATTACATTAGTAATTACAAAAAGGGGAAGGAAAATAGATGCATTTGATAATTAAATTAATTAAAATAATAAATATTATTTAATGTATTATAAATATTATATATTTATAATAT
>NW_016909094.1:175611-176247 GCF_001483705.2 Eufriesea mexicana
TATAATTAAATATACTTATAATTATATACTTCTAATTAATTACAATAATTGATTAATTATATTATATTTATAGTATTATATAATAAATATTATTAATATTAAATGATTAAACTTTTGAACACTTGTTCACAGTCGAAATAGCAGAGATAATTAAGTATTCCGTTCGAATGGATATTTTGAAAATGGAATAAAAATTGTTGGTGTAAATTTGTATAATAATTTGTAAATTTCAGGCATGATGCAGTCCGAAGCAAGCAACGACGTATCAGCGATTTACGTGGCAAAATACAATCGTTTCGTGGACAATATTTTAGGAAGAATTAACAAAATTTTGCGCAGTAATTACGATCCAGTGACGGTGAAACTGACCAACGCAAATTCCAAGTCGAAGACGAACAAGCAAAAGAGCAAGAACAAGAAGAAAAATAGTAGCAAAAGTGGAACGAAAAAGAGTAATTTTGGAATTGTGTCGGTGACTACAGAGAGATTTATTGAGGATGTTCCTGAAAGTACACAGGTACGATATCATAAGATAATAATGAAATGAAAAAATATATATATATAAGTATAATAATTTATATCTACACAGAGTACACAATTTTAATCAATAACTGAATAAAAAATTTTATTCAGAAA
>NW_016909094.1:176417-180656 GCF_001483705.2 Eufriesea mexicana
TATTTATTATTAATATAATAATATTGCACATTATTATATATTATATAATTATTAAATATATATACGAGTATAATAATTTATATCTACACAGAGTACACAATTTTAATCAATAACTGAATAAAAATTTTATTCAGAAAAATTTTATTAATGTAATAATATTACATATTATTATATATATAATTATTAAATATATATACGAGTATAATAATTTATATCTACACAGAGTACACAATCTTAATGAATAACTGAATGAAAATTTAATTCAGGGATGACATAATATGGTATCACTTTTTCTGCGTGAATGTCTGAGAAACATATGAATATCAATTTTGTTTTCTTAAATAGAGTCATACAGCTTCTGGTACACCAATCCATGCACCTTGACATTCTTTGCAAAAAGATATTTGTCTATATGTATAAAAAGCTCATTAATTTCAAGGATACTTAAATTTGAATGTTTCTTTGTAATCATAATTCTCTGATTAAAGTTTATTTCGCTTTTGTAAGGAAAGTTGAAGTTTTAAATCTTTTGAACTATCTTTTTATAAACGAATACATTAGAGACATAGGGCAGTAAATCAAACGACAAAGCTAACCTTCATATAGATTTTAGTAATACAAATATGAGAAACATGTTTCAAGGAATATTTTTATTCCATTATCAGTCTCCTCTGAATTATCAATTATTATTATAAAATTATATAACAGTGTAACGATTAAGTGAGCTATTTTAAGCGAATCATAATGTATATTAAAAATATATATTTTCTGTACAATATGTAGCATACAATAACTATTTATTAACGTTATTTAAATTTCAGTAAAATTCTATGAATTATCTGTCTCAAACTTTTACTTAAAACTAATGGGTGCCTCAAAATTCACGCAAGAAGTAATTTTGATAGAAAACGCAGGTTTTTAATTGAAAATTGTAAATTTAATGTAGTATACATCATAGTGTACATAATAGTATACATATAGTATTTGTAAAGTGTACATTAGTATGCTTAGTATCTTAGTACTTTAATATCTGAGTATTTTAGTATCTTAGTATCTGAGTATTTTAGTATCTTAGTATCTTAGTACTTTAATATCTTAGTATCTTAGTATTTTAATATCTTAGTATCTTAGTACTTTAATATCTTAGTATTTTAGTATCTTAGTATCTTAGTACTTTAATATCTTAGTATTTTAGTATTCTAGTATTTTAGTATCTTAGTATCTTAGTATTTTAATATCTTAATATTTTAGTATCTTAGTATCTTAGTCCTTTAATATCTTAGTATTTTAGTATCCTAGTATTTTAGTATCCTAGTATCTTATTATCTTAGTATCTTAGTATCTTAGTATCTTAGTATCTTAGTATCTTAGTATCTTAGTATCTTAGTATCTTAGTATCTTAGTATCTTAGTATCTTAGTATCTTAGTATCTTAGTATCTTAGTATCTTAGTATCTTAGTATCTTAGTATTTTAGAATCTTATTATCCTAGTTTTCTTTTTCTTTCATTGACAACACTTTACCGCACAAATAGCGCAAAATTCAAACCATGCGTGAATTTTGGAACACCCTAAACTTTTGTAAAGTTTAGGAAATATCAGTTAAACATATTCTTTTTAAAATGTTAATTTGACCATTAAATTGCGTTTAAAAGAAATCCTATTTATTCAAAAGAAACTCTGTTGGTTTTAAACATATGTTATGTTTATTATTTTAATTTATTTTTAGAAAACACTAGAAGGCCTGGAAAACATAACTGTTTCTGTTACTACTATTGACAAGGAAACAGTACCAACTACTACCATGTCTGAATTCGCAAGCAGATCAAATGTGGAAACCACCACGAAATCTCCAAATAGGCGAACATCTAACTCAAATAGCAAAAAGGCAAACAAAATTCGCGGTGGAACGAAAAATAAAACAAAAAATCAGACTAACAGTAATAAAAATAAGGTATTTAATGTTCTTTATCAATATTAACGATAATATCGTTTCACTCATCAATAAGATACAACATGGCGATTATCTTAATAAGCTTAAAACATAGTATTAATTTTGCTGTTTGTTACATGTACTGCTTTACACGTGCTGTGTACACAGATGGTCTAATTTTTCCACGGTTCTTTTGCATGGTTTTGTACATGGATTATTATATAAGATAATGTAATAAAAATAGGTTCATACTTCGTTAATATAAATAATTATGAATCATTTTAATTAACATTTAAAGTTTGAACAATTATTGTTATAACAAAATTGTTTTTCGAGTGACACAATATTTCAATTTTCTGTGTACTATACTATGTACTATACAGAGTATACTATACGAAATCCGAATACGAAGTAAATAATTTTTCAAAAAAATAATATATGTTTTGCATTCATTTCCAGACAAAGAAGAACAAACCAAAAGCACGTGCCACGCTTTACGGGCTTGCAAGTCTTCAGAGATCAGGAGACGTGTCGGTAAACATGATGAGCGATCACACTATGATCAAGACGAGGTTTACTCTCGGTCCCTTGATTCTAAAAGTCGAAAAGGAATTCGGTAGAGCCGCGAAAAAAGAATTGAGAAGTGCGACTGCTACCACTGCAGAGATGTCGGGAAAACTTAGTCTTCGAGTTCTTCATGGTGGTGCTGCCACCCTCAATTCCATTCGTGTTTTGCAACCTAAACAGGTAAGTTAGTCGATAAGCGATTTAAGGGACACAAATAGGTGATTAAATATCATATAAAAGTGTATTCCCTTTCCAATGTTTTTTAATATTCTTCAAATCTATTTGTACACACAACGCACTACTCACACACATTAATTACAACTAACTTTCTTGCTACAGTGATTATTGATAAAGGTATCAAAGGTTGCCTGTTATTTTAAACCAGAATACTAAGAAAAATGTAAATAATTGTATTTAAGTTGGTAAATTTAGGAACATTTAATAAGGGTACAATAACAAAAGAAAAATGTTTCTTGGATTCCTGGATGTTGGTGCAATATACTATTATGAGGAGAAGAGATAAAGTTTCAAGTAAATGGATTATGAATATTCAGATACACATTTGATTCATACACATTTGAAATATTTCTTTATATTTCTTTATACGTGTTAAATATATGTAAATAGTTTATATATGTTAAGCAATATCAAATTGTAATGTTTACAAAATCAGATGCTATGGAATAATATTAACTATTCTTTAAAAAGAGAAGAAGAAATGGCAACATGCTTGTAAGATTAGTAATAGTCATTAGGGTGACTTTGGAATATAGCTTACTACCCCTTTGACCCAAAATCATTTTATTATCATGAAATATTGGATTGTTTGGAAAGTTTTTTGAAGGAAAATTGAAACGCGGGAGATTTAAATTTTAGTGTATATTTATTAAATTATATAGTTACCATTCTGTTCTACAACCTTTCTCCATCTTTCAGGCAACTTGAGAATTCTGTCCTTCCAGAATTTCTCAGGTTTTTCAGCGAAAACTTTTCTACGTGATTTTTTATTTCGACCAAAGGGTTGAAGCTTTTTCCATTAAGAGAATTTTGTAAAGATCGAAATAGTTGGAAATCAGAGATCGCGAGGTCTAGTAAAGAATATGGCGGATAGGGTAGAACATCTCAACCGAGCTCCATGAGAGTAATAATATATTGATGATAAAAGCCTTAGTACAATATTTATTACTATACATGAGCTGTTCACTGCACAAATCGATTAACTCCACTTTTTGAAAAATCTTAAATTTAAGTGTCAAAGCACTCGGTATAGTCATAACTTTTTATATTTATAATAACTTTCTCTGATAATTAAGATTAACACCGTTAAACGACAAAAATTTTTTGGCCACTGAATAATAAATAATTTATTTCAGAGGTCGCTTTGATTAACTCCGCACTCTAATGTAAATCGTTGCAATAATGCAACTCAAATGCACTAGCAAGCCATGAATGATAACGGTGAATTTTTTAGCGCCGTCTTATCAGAATTTAAGTAACATTTAGTAAAATTTAAATTTATTACTTTTTTCACTTGCCAAATCGATTAACTCTTCCAGTAACATAAAAATGGTAACATTACTAACGATTACCTTTTGGCTATTTTTTCTTATAAATTTTATATACCGTTAGATGAAAGTTACATTTGTATTTATGCATTCTACGATATTTATTTCGATTTAAATTATAAAGGGAATTTTAAAAAACAATATACATTATTTCATTGCATTTCTCCACTTTTTGT
>NW_016909094.1:180879-185685 GCF_001483705.2 Eufriesea mexicana
TAATATAGATATATTTAATTTTAAATTTAAAAATCTATATACAAATTTCAAAATTAAAATTTGAAGTTAATAAACCTGTTGCTTTTTTAAATTTTTATGGTTTAAAATATTAAGAAATAAGATTATTTTTTGTAAGAATATTATATTTAGATCCACACCTAAATATCTCTCTGAATCATCGCGTGGTCATTTGAAGCATCGCATTATCTTGAAGCACTGAGCATGTGTTCAGAGCTATGTAAACATATCTTCCATCTTTTTATCAACATTTTTTTTGACACTCACGAGTTAGATAACTTTTTTGGCAGGCTTTTTCCTCTCGCTATTTTTTTTTTCTTTGCTATTCTGTTACGTGATTCTTATCATAGTACATGCAAACGGACATAACCGGACAAAATTATTTATGTGTTTTCTTTCACTTATCTACCCACTATGCCATCATTTTTCATCTATTAATTACATAATAACTAATTGCTCTTTTTTTATAATAATTCTTTCAACATCCACAAGTATACATTTATTCATCCATAACTTTGATTAAGTTATTCGACTATTAAAGCTTGGTGAAATGTTTTTCAACTTATAATGAAAATTGCTTAATCAATAAAGATTACACTAGTCAATGTTACTGCAGTAAAATGCAATTTCCATATACTATTGTATATATATACACCTCTTGACAGTACATTAAATACAGAGGAAAGAAACGATTTGGTAGCATATTAATATTTAATAGAATTATAGCTTATATTATATATTATAGAATTATAATATTAATATTAATAGAATAGAATTAATAGAATTATAATAAGACACAAAATTTTATTTTCTTTTTCTCAGAAATTATTTAAATGCTTCCTTCTTCCATTTAAATAGGATCCACTGAATTTTTATTAATAGAATTATAATATAATAGAATATATAATATTAATAGAATTATAATAAGACACAAAATTTCCTTTTCTTTTTCTTAGAAATTATTTAATGCTTCTTTCTTCCATTTAAGAAGGATCCACTGAATCTTTTAAATCTTCAATTATATTGAAATTTTTCAATTCTTCTGTAATGTTCTATATCACTCCATAATGACTCTGTATTAACCCTTCCACGAGTAAACGTTTCGACGGTCTTACGACGATTTTCCACTTAACTCACTAGCGCCACCACGGCTCGTATCTCCAATAAATGTTATAAACGTTACTGTAATTAAAGTTGTACACATAATCTTCGAATTTCTTTCGTTCTACTCTCTGTTATATCGTTGGCAAAATATTGTTTCCACGAATTTTTCAGCCACACACGTACCAAAAATTTACTTTAAATATAAACAGTTGGTCATAAATTAAACGCTTCGACTCAAAAAGTTAAAACATTCAAGAAGTGACGTTAATCACTTTGCCTTCTAAATAATCTAATTAGTATCGTATGTTTTCTTCATATTACCATTACCCGACGTAATAAGATATTAACATATTTTCGTATTTATATAATAGAGAAAATATACTGTTCGAATAGTAAAATATTTACGTAGCAAGTACATGTTCTATTTCGAATAATTTTTCCACGTTATGTTCACACGTTACATGATTCGACCATGAGACAAAGGAACTATGAATCGGCGGACGTAATATGTTTTCAAATATTCTTACCTCGTTCCACATCGGCGTCATACATGAATGTGGAATAAACGTCCAACAGAAAATAAGTTCCCTAGTTCCTAGTAATCTAAAACAGAGATGTAAAGAAAGATACATTTTACAGTAAAAATAGTGACTTTTAGAACTTATAACGCTTAAGCATTTTTCATTTCTTTAATAGAGAGAATTGTGAACTATTATTCTTGCTTTGTTCCACGTTGCCAATCATATATACAGTAAGTTAAAATACTCGAGATATTTTCGAACTAACGAGCTGT
Organism: Eufriesea mexicana; assembly: GCF_001483705.2. Taxonomy (NCBI): domain Eukaryota; kingdom Metazoa; phylum Arthropoda; class Insecta; order Hymenoptera; family Apidae; genus Eufriesea; species Eufriesea mexicana. Next base: position 182,795 of record NW_016909094.1, read on the forward strand.
ATGCAAGATAATTGCATTTATAATTTAAATGGGTTACTTATAATAAATATTTCGAAATATTTCATCTATTTGTTTTTTACATTTTTTATATTTATAATACAACTATATCATTCGTTATAAATGAATAAATTTTAGTACGAATAAATAGGGATCAGTAAGTTTTTCCAGAAAAAGCATAAAATTAAATTTTACATTAAGGGGGTATTTTAGTCTACAAATAAATTTTTAGATGCTATTTGGGATTTATTTTTAAGAAGCATGAAGACGCTATTGCGTCAAAATTTGTAGCATGGTTTTGACCTATATTTAAGGAGTATACGCTATTTTTTTCATGAAAAGATATTGAAAATTGTCGAAAATACAGATAGTTTAGTAGTGCTACGTTCAATTGAACATGCCTGCACGGTTGCCACGACTCCGGCTGTTCTTCTCCTCCAAAATGGACGAACAATCATCCATTATATTCACTATGGACGTGACTATCGCCGGAACCAAAAGTATATAAAAACACTGAAGAGAAAATTTTTGGCAGCACTTTAAAATTAGATTATCGATTTTTGTGTTTTTTTTTTAAATTTAGCGTGCCAAAAAAGATAGTTAAGAACGTTAGATTTAAAAAATTTTAATTTTGATAATAGAGATACACGTGCTGAAGATACTCTCCAAATTTTTTCGTAATCGGTCAATTAAAATTTGAGATATCATGGCAACCATTTGGAAAAATATAGTTTCGAGAAAAACGCATTTAAAGTATACGAATATGTGTATGTATCGCGTGCTACGAACAAACGCTAATAACTTCATCAATTTTTCAAACTGACTGGTCGAACCAACAATATTCGCTAGTTGAAATATTTTAAAAAGCATATACTCTCAGAAAATGAAATTAAAGGAATTGATTTTTTTGAAGGTTCTAGACTAGAATACCCCCTTAAAGTCGCTTTTGACGATTATTTTCAGTGATTAAATTAAGTGGCAAACCAGTTAATAGAGGAATTTAATTTTAAAAATCCCTTATGGGGTGCGTAATTAAAATCAAGCAACGTCAAGTGTATAAGTCGAACACAGAGCAAATGCACCTATTATAAATTTTACGAAAAAAGTAAAGCAAAACGAGGAAGAATTATATTTTTATTGGGTAAAAAATTCACGATTCGTTATTGGGAAAAATATTGTTATTATAGAAACTTAAAAACTGCCAAGAAATAATAAAATTCATAAACAAGACTTAACGCTAGACTTGCATCCGATATTTTATTACTACACTTTCTGCTAACATATGACTCCTTTTGATAAAATTAATTATATTCACGTAGAAATACAATAGTATACCGTTTTCCGTCCTCATTATACTATTGAAATTATTATTATTTATTTAACTACTATATAGTTAATTACTTATTATCGGTTAGCAGTTGTAGTGTTAAAAGCATCGATTTTAATATTTTGATCGAACATCTCTTGTTTCTAGTAGTTAATGCCTGTAAGCCTTCAAAATCTTGCAATTGAATCTAACTCTTCGACGTCCTGTTTACGGAGTAATACAGTTTTCAGTATGGAATGTAAAAGGTCAATTGTATCCAGCGTTTCTATATTCATACAATTTTTCTTTTCGCCTTGAAACGATTCGATACGCATGATAATTAACATGATTAACAGCAAGGTCGTCTTTCACATTCAGCAATGAAATGTTCTTCCTTACTTTTACTCTTGTATGTGTAACTAGGGATTTAGTATCTCTATAATTTTGCTATTATACCGATAAAATTATAGGAAAATCAATATAACATCGCAATCCATTATTATCGAAATAACCATCCCGATATAGTATCGAAACCGAATATTACCAGAAATAAATGAACCACTTTTTTGAAAAACCAATTACCTTCGCAAAAGAAAAAGTGGAAGTTTATTTGAAATAATATAAGAAGTTAAATATCGATTACTTGTTTTGATATTAAAATTTTGAAAAGAAAGGTAAACCTTTGAACTTTTACTCATAAAAAAATCTTAACCATTTTCTAATAAAATAGGAAAACCGAAAAATTTACAAATATTAGATATACATCTAATAAATATATTAAATATGTAAATATAAAAATTATTACATAAATTTACTTATTAATTATTATAATATGATAATATTTATTTCTTATTAATTGTACTTTATTTCTTTAATATTATAGGATATTCAATCAAAGAGATTAATATTACAGAACAGTTTTTTACAGAAAGATATAATATTTTTGGATTTACTATCATTCAGTATACTCATTTTCACGTGTCTTTCATACATACGGTTCGTTGCAAAAGAAAAGCAAAAAAAAGGAGGAAATGATTGAAAACAGAGATTGAATCTTTATAAAATTTTCACTAACTTCTTTTATAATACTTCTATCGTAATTGTCTTAATCCTAGAAAAACCGCATTGTTCATAGGATGATGTAATACATAACTATTTTAAGAACTAAAATCACAACTATTGTCAACCTCCTACAATTACAGTAAAAAAATACAAATCTGAAAAAATAATAAATTTACAATCAGGGAAAAATAATAATAATAATACTTATGCAATGAAATTTTTATTATTTGAAGCAACAAGATGTAATTTTTGATTAAGTAAATTTTCGGATAACATTTATTCCTTTATATAGTAATTACTTTATATTTTAGTAAAAAATATTTTTTTAATTAATTATTTTTCATTTTGCTGCTATGATATATAAATTGGTCAAAATTTTATTTCACTTATACCATAAATAATCTAAATGTATTTTCCATACTGTAAATGCTTTTCAGTAAGAATGCTTCTATTGTTTCATATTTTAGCCTCTTTTAGGACACTCTTGTCATTTTTTAATTGGCAAAATATCTCCTATTTCATTTTA
>NW_016909094.1:185774-238907 GCF_001483705.2 Eufriesea mexicana
GAAGTTAAATATCGATTACTTGTTTTGATATTAAAATTTTGAAAAGAAAGGTAAACCTTTGAACTTTTACTCATAAAAAAATCTTAACCATTTTCTAATAAAATAGGAAAACCGAAAAATTTACAAATATTAGATATACATCTAATAAATATATTAAATATGTAAATATAAAAATTATTACATAAATTTACTTATTAATTATTATAATATGATAATATTTATTTCTTATTAATTGTACTTTATTTCTTTAATATTATAGGATATTCAATCAAAGAGATTAATATTACAGAACAGTTTTTTACAGAAAGATATAATATTTTTGGATTTACTATCATTCAGTATACTCATTTTCACGTGTCTTTCATACATACGGTTCGTTGCAAAAGAAAAGCAAAAAAAAGGAGGAAATGATTGAAAACAGAGATTGAATCTTTATAAAATTTTCACTAACTTCTTTTATAATACTTCTATCGTAATTGTCTTAATCCTAGAAAAACCGCATTGTTCATAGGATGATGTAATACATAACTATTTTAAGAACTAAAATCACAACTATTGTCAACCTCCTACAATTACAGTAAAAAAATACAAATCTGAAAAAATAATAAATTTACAATCAGGGAAAAATAATAATAATAATACTTATGCAATGAAATTTTTATTATTTGAAGCAACAAGATGTAATTTTTGATTAAGTAAATTTTCGGATAACATTTATTCCTTTATATAGTAATTACTTTATATTTTAGTAAAAAATATTTTTTTAATTAATTATTTTTCATTTTGCTGCTATGATATATAAATTGGTCAAAATTTTATTTCACTTATACCATAAATAATCTAAATGTATTTTCCATACTGTAAATGCTTTTCAGTAAGAATGCTTCTATTGTTTCATATTTTAGCCTCTTTTAGGACACTCTTGTCATTTTTTAATTGGCAAAATATCTCCTATTTCATTTTAATAATTAGTATCATGCATTTTTTCTATAATATCGTTACAAACGAGGTATTAATATATATAATTATATTTCCATATTAGAATAATAAAATAAACATGCTGTTTAGATAGTAGAACATTCGAGTAGAAAGTATTTAGATAACGTTGAATTTACTATATTAGAATTATCAGTAAGAATATTGACTGTATAACAAGTAACTGATAGAGATTTAGTTTTATTTACTGTGAACTCAATATTTCTTTTGTTATCAAAGTCATTAGGGGAATATCTATCTAAATTAAACGATAATCATCTAAAAGATTGATCGCATCATACGAATTTAAAAAACGCTCGTTATAGCTATTTAATATAAATTCTGTAGTATAAACATCGTAGTATTAATATTTTTTACTATAATTTTATGTGCAATATTAATCTAATTTTGCTAAATTTGAATAATAATTCTATTTATTTTTAATATTATTTTCTTCAAATATTCCGTAATTCTAAACTTAATCACGATCGTATTTAAATTTTCGATTAAAAATTCCGCATTTATCGTTTTAACCACTCGACTTCGTAACATTTCTTCCAATATATATATAATCAGTTTTTTAATATCTCATTCCATTTTTAAAGCTTCTTCTTTCATTTTTCATCCATGATAGGTTTAATGTTGAAGAGATTTGCAACTTAACCTCATTTTTATAGAAACATTTCAAACCTCATAACCTATTTTTTTCCAAACCATCGAATCAAGTTTAAGCATATTTTGATTAATATTCCATTAATAGTATTGCATGAATTGCGTCCACGGTTCGTTCCTCCTCTCTAGAAAAGAAGTTATGTAATAAGAAAAACACTACTCATAAAGCAGAACTGTTGATAAATAGAACATTCGAATAGTAAAGCATTTAGACTTACACAATAAGTCTTTCTATACTGATATTCTTGTTACATATCGTTAAATCGACATCAAGATTGAAATAATCAGACCTTGTGACTTCTTCGTTGATTACTCGAAGTATCTTGTCTGATTCATCGTACATAAATCGATAAATATTACGTACGCTTGATTTCTTTATTATTCGGGATGACCAAACATTTGATTTATCGATGTTTACGTGGTCGATCATTCAGATAACTACTATTCCGACGATCAATCTTTCGATTAAATCACATTTCGATATAAAAGATAATAGTATTATAGGTTTCGTTATTCAATCTTTCTTTACTTACAAATTTACAATTCTTTGCTTAATCATATTTAATTGCAGACTACCTGGAACAATTACTTGCTTACTGTAGTCAAACCATTACGCAGAACTACGCATTATTGTAATGACAATTACTTTATTTTTATTTCTAAAAGATTTCGTCATACACGCTAAAAGATTCCACAATGAAAGACGTTGAATTAACCTCTTAACTGAAAATAACTAGGTAACTTGTCGCTATTGGTGCTGTAGGTATAATAATTTATTTTATTACTGTTTCTTTGCCTTATAACCCGTTATTACCTTTATATTAGGCACACGTTACTTCATTCTTGTATGTCCTTGAATTAACATCAATCTAACCGAATAAATTCTTTTTCAGAAATTTTTTCATCTGCGACAGTAGGAAGTTTTAACAGCGTAATAAGTTATATATGAGGATGTTAAATAATTAGATATTTTTTTCTAACCTTGTTTTCTATTATTTTTTATTTTTGCACTAGGCAATCGATTAACCGATTAACCGACGTATTTCTAGTATATAAACAGTACAACAACGAAATTCCTGCGGTTCAATTAAATGCAATAACATAAATAAATATAGATAAATATATAAAGAAACTGATAATATATAAAAATAAGTAATAATAATTTCTTGTAAATTATAATTCCTTTTTACTTTTACTTTCACTTTTATTTACTGACGTATTAAAAAAGTAATTAATTGGTTATCAGTAATTAATTATCGAATAATAATAAATCTGATCAAATGATTAAAAATATGCCTAGTTTCATACTTAACAGTTTTAAGTTTTATAAAATAGCAGATTAACGAGAATAGAAATAGATGTGTTTGTAATTAAAAAATATTATGAAATACTTCATAATTAATTATTAACTTTATATAATAATTATTGAATATTCATAGAATATAAACTAAATTTTTCAATCTTTCCATAAAGTTTTAAATTTTATAAGTTTGTTCAATTAAATATTAATTCTTTATAAAATATTTTAAGAAATAAATATAGATTTAAATTCTTATTTTAAATAATAATTAAATAAAATGTACGTGCATGCTCGGATGAAATATTATGCAAAGTGTTATCGTTGGATCTCTTGCCTCACCCAATTTCAGCTTCGTTAAATTTAAATCCTCGATTCTTCTTATTTTATTATATAACATAATCGCTTCGATTATACGTAATTTAAAGAAGCTTATGAGTGGCCACTTTCACGACCACTTACAGATTACTGCTACCAGTATTTTATTAAAATACTTCCAAATTTTTTGTCTTATCTATGGTACTATGTATGTATATACTCTAAGGTTATCGTGATATTCTAAGCTCAATGAATATTTTACAATACCATTGTGAAATATTTAAGCTCCTTTAATTTTTAAGCAAAAAAATTTTGTATTATTCCTAATCGAACTGTTGCTAAAAACCTTTAAATTTTTGACAATTTAACAATAATTAATAATAGTTAATTGCTCGATCTTCTGCAATTTTCTAGAAACATTTCGCTCTGTTTAATGTACTTATCGAAATATTTTCTGTACTACTAAAATCAAATACTTTATACTAGATACATGCAAGTATAATATATTTTTCTAAAAAAAGCTTTTTTTCTATGTATACTTAATCAAAATAATTTCCAAATGAACCTACTTAATGCACTTTTTGTAGTCATGAGCATATTTCTTAGATTTATAGGAATCCTTACTTCCAGAATTGAACAATTTTTTTAACATTTTCTTCATTTTCTCATTTAAAAAAAAAAAGTTTAATATAAAATATTTAAACAAAAATTTGTGGATTAAATATTGGAAAATAGATTTAATATTAATATTTTTTATTAATTATTTAATAATTAATATATATAAATAAATATTTAATATAAAATATTTAAATATAAAAATTTGTGGATTAAATATTGGAAAATAGATTTAATATTAATATTTTTTATTAATTATTTAATAATTAATATATGTATATAATTATAGTTCCTGATTATAAAGAATAGTAATGAGTATAAATTAAATAGTAATTGGTGATTATTATTTTCTTCGGGTGAAGCAGTAATTTTAGCACGTGTTTTACACGTTTGTATTTATCAGACCATTATCTCAAGCGTTTTTGATTATCATATAAGATCCACTTTTCATCAAAAGTGACAATTAGGATATCTTGTTTGCTACTTTCATGTAACATTGATGGTTATCTTTAATCGTACAAATCTCTGCATATTATTTAACTCATATAAGCTACTTATATTTTTAATTATTCTGTTACTTTCTCTATTTAAATCAAATAATCACTAACGATAGAATAATTTATTTTTACTTTTCCTCTCAGCCGCCGTGAATTTATTTCGGTAATATTTTTTGAAACATTCTCGATGGTGTTTCGTGACTCCCTCTTGATCAGTTTCTAATGAAGACGCCAACTTTGAATTTCACAAATAAACATTGGACTGACCCAACATTTACATAAGCATGTTAAAATACTAAATTTATAGTTTCATACATTTGTATGATGCGTTTCATAATATTTAAGTTACAACAAAAATTGCCTGAGCATGTAATACGCGTAACATTTTTATCATAAATCTTATTAACATTCATAACTTAGTAATATTCAGTATATATTAAGTATGCATAGTAAATTTTTCTCTGCCATGTAACTTCTAGAAATTGACAAAATTTAATAGATAATATTAATTCGTCAAAATCAAATTTCGAAAGAATATTTAAAATAAAAATTTTCTTCATTTCTCCCAATATTAAAATTAATTAAAAATACAAAACTCACCTAACTAAAATATTCGAGATCTTAAAAAACGTTTCAGGCTTATCATAAAATCACTGTAGCCCAGTCTTCTTATCATTGTTAAAGAATTAATCCAAAGACACTAAAATAACCGAATAATAACTTCAAACAATATTTAATATCTTCTTTCGATTATAGGATTATTATTAATTAATAAACTCAGTTGAAGTATTCACATTCTTGAAAGCAGCAAATATTCCGTCTCTATTGTAAAATCGCTACTACTCGAATCAGTGTCCCTTTACCACTGTCAATTGGTTAACCTAAAAAAGCTAACTCGATTTAATAAATAATAACTCAATGGTAACTTCAGCTTATTAATACTTAAGTAATTGGTTAAACTCGAACAATCTGTTAATTAGGTGCGAGTGGAGAGCGCAGATGACCACGACAGAACGCGCGAATTCGTCTGGAAAAGATCATCGCACATCGCTCACTTAGTCTCGGAGAAATTATCATCGGCCACAAGGTCTATGCTTCGACCTCCACCTGTTGCAGTCATCGCCGCTTAAATCCTCGTCTTCGTCACCGTTGGTCTTAATGAAACCACCTTAATGTATCGTAAAGCAGGACTTCTCTTTCCTTCTTTTTCAATCACTAATTATAAGAGTCGTCCTATGTTATGGTATATGCTGTTTGTTTATCGAATCCAGAGGACACTAGCGCGCCCTCGTGGCTTCGAATTGAGACAGTCGGACACTCGACGAAAAATCGAAGTAGGTTAATTAGGTTTCGGGAGGCGAATGAGTATGTTAGATAGCAGTGGTAGCTGGGAATTTATTTAAGGATATTTAATAATGTAATTAGGACGTCGAGGAATATATCTGAGTTCTCAATAGACTTCTTAAATATTCCAGTGTAAAAAAATACTCGTATTAAATATTAAATATTTTTTACAGTTTTTTGAGATTTTTGTGTTTTACGATGTTCGTTTCAGATAATAATTCTACTAATTTAACGAGGATATTCAACTGCTTCTTTAAATTCTTTAAACGGATTCTTCAATAATTTCATTAACGATATTGAGGGAAGAAGAATGAAATGAATATAGTTTCTATTTAAAATGAATTTAAGAATTTGATCGAGTAGGTTTTATTATTGCTTGATATTTTTACATTGTAATGTATTTACATATCCAATTTTCTTGCAATTTTAATACTGAGAATTTAAGAGTCAACAAATGGCAAGCCGTTTATTCTTCCTCCATCTTACGTTAAAGAAAAATATTTTTCGAGGTTATGCATTATTTATAAAGAAGGAAGGATAAACTGGTTAAAGATGTGTATTTTCATTTTAGACCAATACTCGTTATTTATTTATTTATTTATTTGTAATAGTTTCTATCGATCATTTACAAAGTCTGAGACATTTTCAATCTGCGATATCAATGTATCTGTATTTAAACCACTTCATGTTACCCGATCCTTAAGACAATTGAGCTTACGTTTATAAATGATTCACTGTAGAATAAATAAGTCGATTTTTTATACTGTTTTATCATTACTGTGTCAATATTTATATATCAATAAATTACTTTAAGATCAGACTCGTGCGCAGAAATTTACCTAAAACACCTGTATTATCCTTTATCGCTATAAAAATAATTTTATGTAAAACATATTATTATTACAAAAATATTTGTTATCAACAAAAAATTTGAAGAATTACTTCGTCAATTACAGCAATATGATAGAGTAATTTTATTTTAATTTTATGATAAAAAATTTAACTCTGAGATAATAAAATTATTTAACAACAAAAATTCTTATAAGTTATTGCGCTTATTATTAATTAATAATTTTCTCAGCGTTGATGTACTTTTAATTTATAAAAAGAGGAACTCTGTGATAATGGAATTATAATTGATCAAAAAATAATAGCCACATAAAAGGAACACGTGATCTTTGTTTTGCTTAAGGCTGTATTTCATAATTTACATAGTTTGAACCAAAAATAAAAGTGAACGGATGAAGGTAAAATGGTTGAAGATATTAAACTATTTTATTGTCGAATGCTATTAATATTTTATAACATTCGTGACACATTTATCTAACGCATAAAAAAAAATATTTGAATGTAAAATTTGTTCGTAATTTCTAAAAATAATACATGTACAAAATGTATACAAATAACACATTTATAAAATGTACTTAGCTTTTTACAAGTCGAATTTATTGCATACATTACAAAATATTATATACAATACCATATGCAAAATCATATGCAATATTGTTTGCAATATGTACTAATTTCAATTTGTAAGTCAATATTAGTAATTAAATACAACAAAAGAATTCGATGGAAAATATTTCTTGATGGTAAAAGATTAAATAATTTTTCTTTTAACTTGCATAATAATTTATGAATATTTTATAATATATTATCGATGAAACAAAACAAGAAAAACATTACTATTGTTTAAATGACAAAAGTATCATAATATAAGCTACGTAATTTGTTCTATATTCTACTAAACAAATATTTACACAGACAAGAAGATATTTTATCTCAATGGGAATAAAATATTATAAATTTAAATCAATCAGCTTTAATAATCAATGATCAAACCTACAGATAAATTAATAAATAACCTCATTATGTATCTATTCTTATATTATAATAAAATCTAATAAATATTTACAATCTGATACTAATTTCTTCTGACGTGTTTCACTTCAGTGAGTCCATGACTCATCAATTTCGGAATTACATCTGATATTCATCTAGATTATTTTTTATAGTTTATGGTATTATATATTAACACTTAGGTCAACTGTTCTCTTTTTATCCAGTAAAAACTAAGATTTAATAATTGCTTAATAATTTCAGATTTTTTAAATTTTTTCATTCGTAGTACGTATAGTCCCCATTATTTTTATTAGTTGAATATAAATAAAATTTCTTTTTGCTTATAATTATTATTGAACGAAATATGTAGTCGTCTTAATTCCACTTCGAAAAATATTTTATTCGTTTTCCAAGAAAATTAAATTCCAAAAATATTATTCCCTGTAATCAAACTTGTATCGATTAATCTAGCTATTATTTCTCTGTCATATACATTCTATATAAAACTATATATACAATAAGTCATAATTGTGTGACGTAAACAAACAAATTCAACTGTTTACTTTATTAGAGAAAAAAGATTATCTGTCGAGAACATACGTTACTATATCTGGCTTATTTATCTCCTTTGCGATTACAAAAACTGGAAACAAGATATTACTGAATCATCTAAAAAAAAAAAGAAAAAAAGCACAAATCGCGTGACAATTTATACAACACTCTGGCACGTTCAGTTTTCAAAAATGGAAGTCAAGATAGTGATCGCATCGTAATTATTTTTGTGGAAATGATTCAATTTCAGAATATAATTAAGGGATTATTTAATTACTGCGATTTTTATATTATCTTCACTTTCTCTTTTACTTTCTTTTTTTTAATAAAACTTATGCTCTTATATTATTATTTATTTCATACATTCCAAAACGAATTTAATTAAATATTAATTATGAATTTATTAAATTTATTATTAAATATAACGTTTAATTTTAAATAAAATAAACATTTTCAATGAATATTCGATCAGTTTAGGAATATTAATTAAAAATCATAAAGTTTTACAATATTTATAATATTTATGTATTTATAATTTTATGATAGTAAGAATAGATATCACATTGCTCACGTAAACAGTCTCGAAATGAACATTACATATTTATTGTTTTGATCTATATATAATTTGAATAATTGACTTACTGCAATAGAGTAATATAATTTTTATTGCAATTTTGTCGAATAAAAGAATCTTATTTTGTTAGATAAAAAATCATCTTTATATAACCTGTGTTGTTAAAAATGTGGTAATAAGTTTAAATATATTATAATTCAGAATTTTCATTATTAATAAAAAAAAAAAGAAATGCTATTGCAAAATCCACAAATACTTTCAGAGTAATTGTTTCAATAATAGCAATGTGTTTAAAACATCGGCATTAATAATATAACATGTGTAAACAATCTGTAAAAATAATTCTACTACTAATTTTGGTTAGATCAAGTTATTTTAAATATAGATAAAGAAAACATTGTTAATTAAACATATTATTTATGTATTTATTGTATGTAAATACAAATTTAATTTCCAAACCTAAATACATTTAATGCAGATTATTTTATTGTACTACTTACTATATGATAATATACAAATATATGTACATACATGTATTACTGATATTATATAGCTTAATTTTTACAAATTTACTCATCTGTTTTTAATTTAGTACTACGAGAACCATGAAGTATTTATTAATTAACAATACCTGTAATATTGTTCATCACTGTTGGATTAACTTCATTCAAACTAATCAACAACAAACAACTCGAAATTCGGTTAAAAAAAGGTTGTTAACATTAAACTCTCGCATTTCTTGATATTCTAGATAATGATTACGAAAAATAATTCCCACAAAAATTCAATCAATTGTATAATCACGAAGGAAGCAATTACAACTTTCCTTTCTTTACTTTTCTTCGAGGCTACAGTAACTTTAACTGCTGTTCGTAAAGTCAATTGAAAGATAGAAAAACGTATCGACTGACGCAAAATGGAGGTTTGAATCTTATCTATGTGTATGTTGCGCACAGTGTATAAATACACGTACAATTTCAGTAGGTCGTGAAGTATATTTTCCTTTCATTTTCTGCAGCAACCAGTTGCGTCTGCGACGTCGTCGTTGGAGGTACTGAAGGTTAGGTTGAGGTTACTGCGTTATATTTGAACTTTCCTCGATTCTCCCTTCCACAAATGTTATTATTGGCGAAACCCGACAGTGCGTAAAGTCCAAGGAGTCGCTGCGACATTCCTACGGTTCGGAAGGGGCACGGTATTTATATTTTTTTAAACTATGCCGACGCTATTTACAAGAAATAATTTGCCAATAATTTTTAATATATTAGAATTAATCATTAATATATTACAATAAACGATTTATTCTTTTGCTGAATATATTCAATTAAATTTTCAATTGGTAAAACGGTTTGAACCAAATTTTAGAATAAATTCTATGTTAATATTAACAAATTAATTAGAAATAATCAATAATATACAAACGTATATTTTTGTATTTTATGTTTTAGTAATGAAAATTATTTTTTTTTTTAGATTGCATTTACACAAGACTTAATTTAGTGAAAGCCTGTTCACATATAAGCTTTACATAATGGGTCCTTTAACAACAAGTGTCAGATACACTTTCCATTCTCTTTGCACAACTGCAGTAAGGGCAATGTCTACCAATGTAATGTTAAATCCAAAAGATGATGTAAAAGAAATAGTACTTAAATATTTGGATGGGAAAGATAATGGTATTGTAGTATTAGGATTAAACCGACCCAATGTTTGTAATGCACTTGGTAAAACTTTAGCTAGTCAGCTAAATGATGCTATCACTTCCATCAGAGAAGATACAAAATTGCGAGTATTAATTATTCGTAGTTTGGTTCCAAAAATTTTCTGTGCTGGTGCAGATTTAAGAGAAAGAGCAAGGATGGATAATTCAGAAATTTCAACATTTGTTTCATTTTTAAGAAATTTGACAAATAATATAGAAACATTGCCAACTCCAGTAATATCTGCTATAGATGGTTCTGCATTGGGTGGTGGATTAGAACTTGCTCTAGCTACAGATATTAGAGTTGCAGCATCAGAAGCTAAAATGGGTCTTGTAGAAACAAAATGGGCTATTATTCCTGGGGCAGGTGGCACACAACGATTACCAAGAATAATTGGGACTTCTAAAGCAAAGGAACTCATTTACACTGCACGTTTAATTAATGGTGACCAAGCTATGGAGATTGGTTTAGTAAACCAAGTAGTTCCACAAAATAAAAGTGGTGATGCTGCTTATCAAGCTGCTTTAACAATTGCCAGAGAAATTTTACCTAATGGGCCAATTGGTATAAAGTAAGTATAAAAATTATATTAAATAATTTGTTTACTTAGATATAACATTTACAGTCTCAAACAAATAACAATGTTAGAATTTATTTGACAAAAAACCTCTTTTAACTACAAAAATTCTTACAAATTTATAAACATAATAGGCAATATTTATATTTTATTTTTATTATATTTTAGAATGGCAAAAACAGCAATATCAAAAGGCCTTCAACTACCTATTACAGATGGACTTGAAATTGAAAAACAATGTTACAGCAAAGTTGTGGATACAAAAGATAGAATTGAAGGACTTGCAGCATTTGCAACAAAACGTATTCCTATTTATCAAGGAATATAAATATAGAAAAATGAAATATGATGTATTTTACAAGTTTGTTACGCTTAATTATTGACATATCAAGAAAGTTTTCAAAGAGACTAAATGCAAAAAATATGCCATCTTTTACTACATTATTATAATACAATTAATCTTGATATACATGTTTACAAAAATTAAAGTATATTTGTATTTAAACAAAAACATATAAAATAGAAAATTAATGTCTGTTATAGTATAAAAATAATATTATTAAGGTTTATAACTTTAAGTATTTTTATATGTGATTTAAAATTTCAGAATTTTATATAGTTTATATTGACGTTGTTGTTATTGATATACATATATATATGTATGTATGTATGTATATATGTATACACAAAAATTTATTTTTAAAAAATAAAATTATTATATTTATAACATCGAATTTCATTTTATTTTATTTATATCGTCGGATAGTTAACATTAATATATTAAATAATTACAAAAATATGTTATGAATAAAAACTTACACATCTAAATTACACGATTTTGAAAAATATATATATGTATATATATTCTTTATTTTGTTTCTTTACGTAAAATTTCGATTTTCTCTTCACGTAATATATTTTTCTATACACTTTTTAGGTCTATGAAAGTATTCAGGTATTAGATTAATTAATATTCAGTTATTAATATTAATTAATAATTAATATTCAGATATTAAATTATACGCGAACTTAAACTTGAAAAACCGGAAAGTAACATTATAAGTAATATTACAAGACCCTCATATTTCAATAAACCGACTTTGAAATTTCAAGAAAAAAGAAAAGAGATAAAATAATAAATGAATAATATAGATTATATAAATATACAAATACTTGTAAAAACCAATGCCCTGTTAAAGACTATATAATACGTAACATAGTATATAATGCAATAACTTTGATATTACATTTTTGTTATAGATTTCATTCCATAATATTAACAAAACAAATAGTTAAATAACTTTTAAATACCATAATAGATAAAGATTTAAAATTAAATCTATTAAAGATCTAGTAGACAATAAAATTCGGTTTTTCATAAGCTTATTTTTATAATTCAAAATTATTCTTTAATATGATAAAACTAAAAAATTAGGTAATCTAAGCCTTTTTATTGTACCTAGAAAATT
Organism: Eufriesea mexicana; assembly: GCF_001483705.2. Lineage (NCBI taxonomy): Eukaryota > Metazoa > Arthropoda > Insecta > Hymenoptera > Apidae > Eufriesea > Eufriesea mexicana. The sequence continues at coordinate 198,210 of NW_016909094.1, forward strand.
TATTTCCTTCAAAAAATTATTTTGATATTAAAAATTGAATACTATAAATGGAATGCTTGCTAGGAAAACACAAAAAAGAATATTAATATAATATATAAAAATACCTTGGGTTTCCTAATTAAAATATTTAATATATTAAATTCAGTATATTATGCACATTGCATTGAAGTTTCCAATTTTTCTCGTTCCCTTCTCTCTTTAATAAGTGCAATAAGGATGTTAAGTTCCTTAATTGTATCTCCTGGACAAGTAACACGATGTCCGACAGTTAAGTCACTTTCATAAATTTCATGATCATTACCACCTTCTGCTGTTTTGTCACCAAAAAAATGTATCTCATCATACCCCTGAATGTGTCTAAGACAATATGTTTTGTCCCAGCCAATAGGAAAAATATCAAAAGATATTTGACCTCCTTTACACATAAAATGAATATATTTCCAATTAAAATTTGAAGAAAGCAGTACATATTATATTTAGTATAAAAATCTCACTTACCAATACTGTATGTCAAAGCAAGGTTTGGAAATTCTTTCTTAAGAGCTTGAATAAATTTCTGACGAATTTGATTCTCAAGATCGTATTCATAAAACTGAATACGTTCTTTTTGTGTACAATTACGACCTACTGGAGATACGTTGAGCATTCCTGTTCTAAATTCTACAAATGTTCCACGTTTGAATGGTAAATGTAATTCTGATATATATTTTAAACAAAAATTGATTAAATCTTGCAATGCCTCTTCACCAATAACACTTTGAATTGTCTAATATCAAAATAAAATTTTAAAAAAATTATCCTGAAATATATGAAAAATTTTATAAGTTTAATAATGATTTGTAGTTATATTACTTACTTCTGTGGGTAATTGTTTACTATCTCTGAAAGCAATAAGACCATTTTCTGCAAAAATATATTTATATTTTTCAAATATACTTCTACCACCTAATTGTTCTTTGATCTTATTTAAATCTGATCCTCCAACTACAGCTAAGTCAAATTCTTTCTTTACCGTTCCCAGCAGAAATTTTTCCACAGATGGCTTAATTACCTAATGAAAAATGAAGTGAAAGTTTATTTATAATTATTTATGTCAATTTATAATTATACAAATATACTTTATTTAAATTATGAACAACTATACCTGTCTGGGATCTGTAAGTGTGCCATCCACATCAAATAAGCATATTATTTTCTTAGTCATAGTAAAATGATATTGCTTACTCACTTAATCTGAAATATAAATTTATAAATTAAATCTCTAACATGAAATAAATATTAGAATCTGAGGAAAAAGCAGTTATAATTATTAAAGTGTTTATAGAACTAAATACCAAAAATTATGAACAAGAAATATTTATTACTGTTTTATCTTTAAAACACTACCATTAAAGCAAATGAGTTACTCTTAAGTCACGTGCAAGGTGTCTCTCATTATTATATATTAACAATTCCCCTCCACAGTCCTTTTTCTGACAGATTGGATTATATACAAACATATCTTAATCTAAATTATTTATACATTTCGAAGTTGACAAAAAGTTAAAAAAATATAAAATATATTATAATTTTAATATAGAATGTAAATTTGATCTTAAAAATTATCGGCGAATTTTAATGTTATATCAGTAATAATATGACGGATATAACCTATGTGTATAATTCATTGATGCCCATACAAAAATCACATTAATATTTTATTACACAATATTTCAGATATACTTAAATTAATATTTCATTTCCTTTGGTTTTGTTAACTATGAAATAAATTAAATATTCTATATATAATAAAATTAAAAAAAAAAAAAAAATACCGACGGTTCTTGCACCGATACGTGGCTAATTTGACGTGCTCTTTATCAGTTCTGTCTATATCTATAAAAGTACAATGTTAAAAAGGAATAAATTATATTACTTTATCTGCCTTATCTTATTAGAGTTGCGTAATATAAACGCAAACGCACCGATTAAAAACGCTGTTCTACTTTTGGGTAAAAAAAAGTTATTGTATTTTGTAATTTCAAATTTATAAAATTTCAGTAAAAAATCTATAAAAAATTTAATAAATAAAATTTAAAAATCATTACAAATCGAATCATTCGAAATATTGTTTTATATATATACATGAAAGTTAATAGTTTTTACTTATATTATCTTCAGTTGCAAATAATATTACTTTTTCTATATTTTATAATCTTATATTTATATTCAATTTTATTTTTCATGTAGCTGATGATGGAGGATTTGAAATGCGATCATACCTGAATAAAATTTGTCAAACTCCTAATTTAGATAAATTGGCAAAAGAAAGTTTGTTATTTAATAATGCATACTCTTCAGTGAGCAGTTGTTCTCCTAGGTATCATTATTATACATTATAATTGTTTAAGATATTTTGAGATACTATCACATTTTTACTTTACAATATTACTTTCATAATTTTTAAAAATTTTAGTCGTTCTGCTTTACTGACTGGTTTACCAAGTCATCAAAATGGAATGTATGGTCTTCACAATGGAATTCATCATTTTAACTCATTTGAAACTGTACAAAGTTTACCAAAAATATTAATGAAAAATCATATAAGAACAGGTATTTTTAGATTTAATAGCAATGAATTTAACAATTATCTATGAATATTTTATAGGTATCATTGGTAAAAAACATGTAGGTCCAACCAATGTATATCCATTTGATTTTTCACAAACAGAAGAAAATAATTCTATACTTCAAGTTGGTCGAAATATTACTAAAATTAAACTTTTGGTCAGAGAATTTCTTTCTCAGAATAAAACACAGTAAGAATTTGTTTCCTATAAATAAAAAAAGTTCAAATTTTCATAATTCAATCAAATTTAAAAAAAGGAAGAAATAAATATAATACTAAATTTTTAGGCCCTTCTTTTTATATGTTGCATTTCATGATCCTCATCGATGTAGTCATTCACATCCAGAGTATGGGAATTTTTGTGAAAAATTTGGTAATGGTGATATTGGTATGGGTACTATCCCGGATTGGTATCCAATATATTATCAATGGGAACAAGTCAAAGTACCATATTTCGTTCAAAATACAGAAGCTGCTAGACGTGACATTTCTGCTCAATATACCACCATTTCTCGTTTAGATCAAGGTATTCTTATTAAACGTCATTTAATAATATTTATATCCAATTAAAAATAATGATAGAATATAACAAGCATTCATTGAAATAAAATTATATTATATATTAAAATTAAGTATTTACATGTATATTAAATTATTAAATATTAATAAGTAGCATAAATCAATTAAAACAGTAAAAAATCAAATTAAGAAAATTGCCATTAAAATATTTTATAAATAATAGAAAAAAATATTAATTACATCTTTTCTTTCTAGCTACTAATGATATTAATAAAAAAAAAACAGTGCAATTAAGTACAATATTTTTTTAAAAACTATATAACCATAACTTAAATTAGATGATGATTTTAGTTATTATATAGTGATATATAATTACAATAATAAAACAACTTCATAAGTACTAATTAAAAAGCAGGAAAACGTAGAATTTTTGAATTCATATAACTTGTTTGTACAACATAAATACTATATTATTTAAAATCTTGTTTTATTATCTTTGAATGAAAAATCGTATTAAATACCAAAATATATACAAAGTATAAAAATAAATTACAAACAACAATTTAAAAGTTAATAATACTAATAAATACTGAAATTTTTATAGGTGTAGGATTAGTCTTAAAAGAACTGGAAAATGCTGGCTTTAAAGACAATACATTAGTCATTTACACATCTGATAATGGTATACCATTTCCAAATGGTCGAACAAATTTATATGAACCAGGTACTACTAAAATTATTTGAAATATCATATAAATATTTAAATAAATTTTACTTCTTTTTAATAAGATTGAAAACATTTACTAATTAAATTTATTATATTAGGATTGGCAGAACCTATGATGATAAGGTCACCAATTTCTAACCATAGAAAAAATAGTGTAACATACAGCTTAACATCTTTATTGGATATTGTACCAACATTATTAGACTGGTTTAACATACCACATATGAATTTATCTCCATTTGATACAAATGAAGTAACTCCTCCTCCTTTAACTGGAAAATCACTTCTTCCACTTCTTGTTCAAGGTAAATTTAAATCATCTATTTTCAGCATTACGATATCCTCTAATATTGCTTTTTTATGCCTTTGTATATTTGTAGAACCCACAGAAAATGACACAGCTATTTTTGCCAGCCAAACACATCATGAAGTTACTATGTATTACCCCATGCGTGCTATTAGAACTAAAAGACATAAGCTCATACATAATATTAATTATAGAATGCCATTCCCTATTGATCAAGACTTTTATCTTTCACCAACTTTCCAGGTAACCTGTAAAAGGAAAAATTAGTAATATGAGGAAATTACATAATAAATCATAAATTAATGAATATGAATATCCCTAAATTATAAATATAATGAGTATTCTTTCTTTCTTATTTAAAGGATCTTTTAAATAGAACTAGAAATAAACAACCACTCCCATGGTATAAAACATTAGAAAGTTATTATGAGAGACCAGAATGGGAATTATATGATCTAAAATATGATCCAGAAGAAAGAAATAACATTGCTTTTAAATCATCAGAAAAAGTAATTAAAGTCAAAATTTTATCTACACTTAAATAATTTCATTCTAAAGTACTAAATTATATCCAAATTATTTTTTAGCAAACATTCATGGATTTACAAGAAAGGTTATTAAAGTGGCAGAAAATAACTAATGATCCTTGGCTTTGTGCACCTAGAGGAATCCTTGACAGTATTGGAAATGCAGATCCCCAATGCATGCCACTTGAAAACTTTATTTGAAAATGTATTGATTATTCATTGCAATATAATACTCATATATATTCAATTTCATTGATGTATACAATGCAAGCGATATATTTTTTTTACTATATTTTTTTATATAATATTATAAATAGAAATGGTCTCAAAGTATCTAAATAAATGTTAATAACAGAATTAATACTTTTTATAACTTTGTGACTCTTATATAATAATAGATTACACATAAATTACTTCATTGTATTAAATTATGAAATAGAAACATCAAAACATTTTTAAATATGAAAACAAACATTATTTGTAAAATATACATATATACAGTAATATATATTTGATAATTTGTATATTGTTTTTCTTTAATGCAGATAATATATGCAAAATATATATGCAAGTATATATATTTCATATATTAATAAAGATAAAAAAATATTATTTATATATATTAACTAGTTGCTGAAATTAGCACAGGTATAAGTATTTAAGAAATTTAATAATTTTCTTTAAATTTACCTATTACAATAATTTATAATCAAAAAATAGGTCGGGATATAGACGTATTTTTCATATCCTTTTCACGATGTTTGAAAAGGATTTCGTTTAATTGACGAACATACGTTGACGATTTGTTTGCAGATTTTTCTACTGCCTTCAGTTCCGTTGATATTTCATTCATCTGAAGTTCAAACAAATCGATTAAAATTGCTGCGTAAACGCGAACATTAATATATTCATCATTCTCTTGCAAAGTCTTACATATTCCTTATATCCCATATATCTGTTATATTTTTGATTGTTATTATAAATTTGTTTCACTTGTATCATAAAAACAAGGCAGAGTAAAAGACCACCAAGCAATACGAGCAAATTTGTATTTTGAAAGCTACGTAAAACAAGCATCACTCACGTTGAGGTTAAGTTTATACTCAAAAAATTTGATCAATTACAACAATGACACGTAAAATATCCCTTAAAAATACTTTTATCTGAATGTACTTATACTAAAACCAAAAACTTCACATTGCATTACATTTGCAAATATCTCACTTGTAAAATAATTACTATCGTATTATATATCGCAGACAACGTAATAACTGTAGTTAATTTAAAACGTCAGACTAAGCACTAGTAGTGCCACCACTACTTAATTTAAATACAATTGAATAAATTTCATATTATTAATTCATAAATATCTGTCTTATATGATGGAATTTCATAAATAATACGATTGAAATTTTTATTCCATGCATAATATTTATTAAACTCTTAAGTAAACAACCCAATAAAATTTGAACAAGACGAAAGTGTTTAATATTGTATGTATACAAAATGAAGAACATTTCAGTACACTTACCTAGCTGAAATAAATTGTAGTTTCTAAAATATATTAACCATGAAATAAACAATATTCCATGTAACAGAAGAATAACATAGTTATAAATTATGTTAAAAATTAAAACTAAGTTTGATATATACACAATAAGTTAATTGTATACATTTTAAATTGCGTTTCTATTCATCGAAGTATGTAATTGTCCTTAAATGTCGTCTTCATTTCTTTCAATTCCATTGTAAGATATCGTCCTTGTTTGAAGGGACGTTAACTCGTTCTGAAATTTAAATAAATTTTACATCAGTCTCAGCGATTGTTTCTGCTACAAAATATATTATTTGAAATATTATTTTATGCATTTATTATGTCATATTTCATTAATTCTTTTTTTTCTTGAAAATTGTATCATTTCATGATTACATGTGTAGCAATATATTTTATTTCGGGCGTAGTATAGCGTTAAAAGAATTGATGAATTGCACTAAAGCAAGCGAAATAGATAAAAGCAGGAAATAATTTTTTAATTCCATGTATGCAAGTAAGCTTATAAGATATAAACAAATATAAAATAATATAGACGCATGACAATAATAACAAAAATTACAATAGGAGTTTAAGGGATTTTAATTAGTTGATATTAAAGGAATTGCAAAATAATGCAAAATAGTAATAATAGCTTAATAAAAATATTGTTAATAAAAATAATAATATCTTAACAATTATTTAACAATTATTTTTATTACTCGTTTCCTTTTTTTTTTATTATTATTTTGTTTTACATATACAGGGTGTCCTATTTTAACTTACATAACGAAATATCCCGAAGACTAAACTTTATCGAAAAAAAATATTTTAAACAAATATATATAGTTATTTAATACAGTAGAATTCTATTCAGTTAAATAAAATTTGATTGTTCTGTTCATTTAATTTGTCATTGAGTTCTTATTAGAACTATTATCAAGAAGTATCTACTTACATCAACAAATAAATAAATTTAATAAATATTAATAATTTATATTACCTTTAATACTTGAAATAATTCAAATTTGTATAAATTAGATTAACTCACTGCTTGAAAACTTAAAAGATGTGATTATTTTCATAACGAAATAAATCTAGCAGGTAGTTAATTAATTAAGGAGCAAAAAAATTACAATCTTATAAATATGTTCACTTATTAATTTCACAGCTTGAAGACATTAATCTAGATGAAATAAATGAACGAATTCTTAAAACCAGTTTCACGAATGTCAGCTCCTATTACACGAATGAGAAGTTATTGGTAAAAGCGGAGAATTGGTGACCTTTTATCATCCAAACTATCATGTCTTTTGATATATTGTAGTAAATGGAATTCCACTGTAATTAATTCGATTGTTACCTTCGTCAGCTTCTGGCCCACATTGATTCCTACTGGAAAATCAACGTTGAAAAAAAGAATAATTTTAATATCATTGTATATAGTTCAAATACAGTACCTACGTATATGTTGCTAACAATTCATGATCATAGTCAATATATACTTATTGTTATATTGTTTTTGTCATAGATACAATTCTTTCATAAATTTCATATTTTTATTTTTAATACGTTTAATTTTGTACCCTTTTATCTTCTATCTTAAATTAAATTAAATTAAATTAAATTCCAAAGTTAATATTCTTTAATTAATTACAATTTAATTACACTTCAGGTCTAATTGAAAAATCATTAAAGCTATTCGTAGCACATAAAGCTTTTATAACTTTGTTCTTCATTTTAAACATATCTCTCTGTTTAATAATAAAATTTAATTAAACAAATTTGAATACGATTTAAATTAAACGCAATTCACCGTTTATAATTTGTTAAATAAATTCTAATTGAATTTAATAAAATAAATTTTCAGAAAATTAAAAATAAATACAATTCTTTGTCCACAATTTGTTAAAAAGATTCTACTTAAATTTAATTAAACAAATTCCAATAAAATTTAAATTATAAACACAATTCTCTGTTAAAGAAATTAAAAATTTCACATTCTTCTTCCTGATGTATTTAATATTTCTCACTCTTTAATTTCTTATTTGCAGGTGTTTCAATCATTATCAAGAAAAATTCTTGTCCTTATCATCCATCCTTATCAAGAATGCCAATGAAAAGAGTTGATTCTCGACAAAGACGTTGCATACCTAATATGATTAATGAGGAATATTAGGCTGGTACATCCGAAATGTAATTCTTTTAAAATTTCAAGTATATACGTACATACATATTTCTTGAAACGTGACGTATTTAATATTTAATTCTTTTTCTCATTTAGAAGAATCATCAGGCGTGGAATTCAAGAAGCTCTTCGAATGCTGCTTTTGCAGTTTCTTCATTTCGAAATGGTTTCTAAAAATAATCCATGTATCTGGAAAAATGACGACACAAGTGACAAAACAAAAGGAATAGGAGAGATGTGACAAAATTCTAAACCATCCTGTTTACCTTTATGAAATAACGGAATGGCTGTCTAAATTCGTCCTGGTCTCTGCATATCGTTTAGCTCATGCGAAACCAGTTTGTCCATATTTTTTACGTTTATTTATGCAAATTAGGAAATACTTTAGTCTTGTTTGAAATATCATCGCTCTCGTCGTTTGTTATGGTCTATTTTCAGTGATCATTCTAAAAATATCATCTATAACATTATTCGATTTTATCCTTTGAGTTATGACATTTAACCCTTTGCACTCTAGAAGCACCCTTCAGTCACCATTTGATAAAATTTCGAAGATCGATATTAACCCATTTGCATCCAAGCGCGGAATATTCCGCAAGTTATGACTGTCGCCTATCACCGAGAGCGGAATATTCCGCGAGCTACGACTGTCGCCTATCACCGAGAGCGGAATATTCCGCGAGCTACGACTGTGGCCTATTACCGAGAGCGGAATAATCCGCGAGCAGACTTTTTCCATTACCAGTTGCAGAATATTCTTCATATGCCACAGATCACGTTTGATCCCTTTTGTGAGCATCTCATCTACATCGGTTCATTATATTCTTAACAAGTTTTACTTTTGTTGTGAAAATCCTTTTAACTGCCATTATGAGTAGGGGCTGATACGCGCGCGGTGATACGGGCTAGTCGTCAATTGAACGTCGCTGATGCCTGAACACGGCACCTTAAGTAGAGCCATGATGCAAATGGGTTAACCGTTGAGTCCCAAGCAGCGCGATCGCGCTGTTCAGATTACGTGTCGAGAAAACCCAATACATTTCGAGTGTTCTCGACAGCTGACGGTGCGTCACCGACTGTCGAAGTCGAAGCGCTATCGCGTCACGTGACCATTCGTCGCCATAATGTAAACGAAGCGCTATCGCGTCGCTTGGGATATGTCGGCGTAAAATAGAAGAAGCGCTATTGCGCTGTTTGGATTCTTTCGTACCCACTTAGAGGCAGCGCGGTCGCGCTGCTTGGGATTAGATGACGTGTTTTTCCAAAACCCTCTGGGACTCAAACGGTTAATTAATATGTCAAATTGAAGACAATGTAACGATATGAAAGATATCCCTACTCTTCTTTAGTCAAAAAATCGTCAAGTGCAAAGGGTTAAATGTATTCTTCAATGAAATACTGTTAGCTTTTAATTCTATAAATCGACGTTGAATTATAGTTTATTCGATACCTGTAAAGGCTTTCGTAAATACTAAATTTATATTCTTAACAGATTTTTAAATTCTAAACTTATAAAAATGTTATGCGAATATCTTCATAATACATGACATAGAAAATGCAAGTTCTGACAGTTTTATTACGGGAACTTGTAATATGTAGTACATAATATGTAAAATATAACTTTTTTTTCCCAGTTTGGTTTATACTAGTTGAATCTCTGATAAAATTTATAACTTTTTGATTTCAAACTTTTCAGATGTAATGCGATATTTCATATGCAAAATGTAAAAAATGGTCGATTGACGATGAAATAGGTTTCATTATACAATAGTATATCGTCATATTTAGAATACGTGTACTATAATAATTCTATTCGTTTAATGCAGTTTATAACAATTTATATAATAATTAATATAATATTTAACAATTAATATAATATTTAATATAATATTAATATAATATTAATTAATACAATTAATATAATATTGCTAATACAAATTTGACACTTTTTGATATTTAATTTTTTAGATACGATGTGATACTTCCTATATATATATATCGATTTAAAGATACAGTTGATTGATGTACCATTCGGATCAATCATATAAAATGATATCAATGACAATTTTATTATAGTATTTTGTAATGTTCAAAGTACATGTACTAAGTATATAACATTTCTTTTATTTTTTAACGTAGTTCATAATTTTTCAGCATTTTGTAATATTTAATATGAGTGTATTTATATACGTAATTCTCCTTTTGTTAGTATCAGTATTAGAGTATTAGTATTAGAGTAAGACTATTCAAACTATCCGAAATGATATGTTCAAAATTTTTTGTTCTTACAGTTACTGAAAATATGAAGCTTCTTTCAAAATTAATAATTTTTTCATTGAGATAAGAATATAATTATATATAACTATATATTTTCATTATCTTAGTTTAATTATTATTATTTACATACATTATAGATAGGTAGTTTTAGCTTTAACGTGGTTTATAGTAATTAAGTATTGGAAAAAACTAAGACTAGGTAATTTCAAATTTCTTAGATGCACATAATGTGTTATTTTATATGTTTCAATTGCAAGGATGGTTAATTGACATTTAAATCTTTGAGATTTCAAAAATGCTGAAGATATATGGTAAATGATTCAAATTTCTCCACTAGTAAATTTTCTTTTACACAAGTTAACTGAAATTGTCGAAAAATGACTATTTCGTAGGATATTTTTAATAAATATTTTTATTAAAAAAATTTTATATGCTTCTCCATTATATACTGAACAACACGGTGCATTTCGAACAATTGCTCTTCTATTGTTTCCTTAAATATTATCCCATAATCATTATTGTTTTTGTATTACTTTAAGTATTTTATAGAATTAAATAGATTTCAAAATATCTTACTTTTTTAGGTAACCTTATGAAAAGGAATAGTAGAGTTCTGCTTAACCGGCATTCGATTATCCCAATTACCCGAGTAACCGACACATTTGTTCTACCAGTTTTTCGACAACTGCTATAAATTATTTTTCACACAAATAAAGGAATTCGTTAATTAAGTATTTATTTCTAGATCTGGGTAAAATTTATTTCAAATAACGTTAATTGTTATTTCATGAATAATGTATTTTAATTGATCTTATGTTCTTCTCTTGGTCAATTAAATTGTAAATGGAGGAATTGATTATTCAAAGAAATAACATTTTGTAAAATTTTGTTTTTCAAATTATATTCAAAATAAATATTTAATAATAATAATACTATGATTATTGATATTAATTGTGCTAACAATAGTGTTATTATCTCTAATAACTGGTAATAATTATAATAATATGTGTGCAATAATATTAGTAAGAAATACTACAGTAATAATTAAAATCAAATAACAAATAACGAATAACAAATTATGATATCAAATAACAAATAACTTATTATTTGAAATACCAAATAGTCGTTCAATTGCAAATGCACTAATTAATTTTATGTGAATTTATGTGAAATAATTTCATTAAATAATAGTATTATTTAAAAAATGGATTATTTTTCAAATAATTATGAAAAAAAGAACACTTTGCTAAAAATAGTATTTCAAATAATGCAATTTCAAGAATGTCGAATAATCGGAATTCTATTGTATTCAGGAAATTCAAATTTTACGAGTGTGGACATAAAATAGATGTATTCCACGTACAACACGACACTTTATAACGGATTCGCTTTACCATTGCTCAAGAATTGGGAAAATCCCGTATAGAGTATGCCTCAGCGATTGTATCTCAATCTGTACATATAGTGCGTAACAAAATGATAGCATACCTTATAATTTTCAGTGTTTCTTGAAACTGATGCAATATAGGCTAATGTTACATACGTATCTGTCCAATGTATCTCTTCTTTAATAGCATAAAAGGAAGTTAACCACAGTTTACATTTGTTTCTACAAATTTCACCTGTTTACGTGAAAAATGAACGCGATAAAATGTTAGAAATGATAAATACGAAAAAATAGATCAGTGAAAGTTTGAGTTTTGAGAATGAAAAGATTTCTTACATATGTATATCCATGTGTTGAATCCGAATTTGGCAGAAAAAATTATTTACCATTTTAAGGTTAGGAGATTAAATAAATAAAAAATATCGACGTCAAAGATAGTAACCTTTTTCCAATATTTTATCAACTGCATCGTACAGTAGTAACCTTTTCCTATAAAATTAAATTTAATTTATAAATGTATGATTTTTTTCGACATATATCGCTTTATAGTTACTCAAGGAACACTGAAAATCATAATAGGTCGTGCTATTGTTTTGTCACACGTTGTATACCTTGGCAATCACATGTTGCACGAATGTACACATTGTCAGCTGAAACTCACCAAACACGTGATACGTGTACAGAAGTTTTATTTCAAGATTTCGTATACAAGATAGTTCCCAGTAAAAGACTAATCGTCCTGCGCCGCGCGCGGATACCCGCGTTTAAATACTTTCGATGTGGTTCTTGGTATCCCTGCCTACGCCAGATAACAGTGACTTTCATTTATAACCGGAGATTTATCGGCGTTATTAATGACACGAGGCGTAGATTTCATCGGGAACGTCCCCTCCTTTTGGCCAGAGGGCGCTGATCGTGGAAGATCAGGTAAGTTACTACTCCTGCCCAAGTGGGCAGCACTAGTCAAGTCTACCGCAACGTATTTATATCGTTCATTATATGCACACAGTACGGGAACCGATGACGAACGATTCGCTCTCCGCGAAGAGAAATCATCGTTATTTATATTACCCCTACGAATCGGATTTAGTGAAACGGGTTTATACATCTTTTTCTTTCGTTTAAGTCACTCCTTTCTGAGCTCGATGATTTATTACCGGCCAACCTGTATCGGAAAGTTTAACCTACCTATGCACGTAAATTAAAACAGGCATGATTAGTCGCTACCGTGTAGCCTGAGAAATTCGAGGGCCATCAATCTTTCGTTTTTCAAAGGAGATTTGAGCATAGAACGGAGGTACAGATCGTTCAAGATGATCGAATGATCTTTACGTTTGGTTAACTCTCGATTGATCATTCTCGTGTCTTTTAAATGAATACAGTGGCGGTTTATGGCGAGCTCGAATGTGATTTTAGAGAATATTTGAAGAGTAAGAGAAAATAAAAATTTCAACTGTAAAATTTGAATATTGACATATTTGGTTAATATCTTTTTTTTAAGCTTTGTTTACGATGATTTTTAAAATAATTTATCTCTATTTTTTTCTACATTTCATATTCCTCCTGCATTTTTGCATAAAATTTTCTGACAAATAAATAAAGGAGTAAATAAATTACAGAAATGTCAAATTATGAAAAGGTTAGGTGTAAAGTAGAAAATGTCTATTTAAGGTAATATTAAAAATTTAATGTGCTAATTAAAAACGGAAAGTACCTTTGCTCATATTTTCACTTCATTTCAGATTGCTGGAAGTTTGCATTAACTCTTAGCACACTAATGACGAGTTCCCAAGGATATCATACTGCTTAAGGCAGTTTTCTACTAAACCGGTATTCCACCCATCCAAATCTACTGCTTTTTACATTTTTTTTTTTTTTTTGTTCATATATTTAAAACTATCTATGCAAAACTATTTGATAAAATTCATAAAATTAGTGAAATTATAGGCGCTAAAGCTTGAACACATCAAGCGTGAAACTGCAAAGCAAAGAAGACATCAATGACATTATTTTGTGTGCTTGTAGGTATTATATTTTAAATTCCTTTTTTCATTTGTATTGCAATTATCTCGTTAGTAATTTGCAAAAGTTATGTATAATATTCTGAAACAATAGTTCGGTTAAATATAGTTAAGTATGTATAGGTTAAGTGCATTCGTGATAAGTTAAATTGGCTGACACGAAATTTCAAATTCTAATTACCTAATTGACTTCAAATTTGAATCAAATTTTTAGTAGATATACCTTTATCGTCGGATCAGAAATTACGGATTTTAAATTTTGATGCATCTTTACCTCTGTTTTCGAACTAAAACGCAAAAGAAACGGAAAAAGATTGGTATTTAAATGTGAAAGTGTTGAAATTTTTTTTAATTTGGAGGTTATTTTTTTTCGTGATTTGGTCATGACTGTAGCCTAATTAATCAAAATGCTTTTTAATTCGTTCATTTTAGATAAGCAGGACGGGAAATGAAAGCATGAGATCCTCGTATTAAAAAGTCTTAAGATATCCTCAACTAAAGAACAAATTGAAAATAAAGAATAAAATTTTTGCCCCATAAACTCCTGCCAGCGGAGAATGAAAACATGTGCCATGTCTTCCCGGCCGTTCAGTAAGTACACGTTACCGTCGAATATATTAGATCTAATCAAATGGAAAAACTCACGTTTTTCGAAAACTGAAGGTGATAGAGCAATTTCAATTATGGATTTGTTTTCAGGAAAGTAACCTCTACAAACCTAATGGATATTATAGATTAGAATTCGTGTTGAACAGTGTAATTTCTCTTTTGATAAATTTATTTATTAAGTTAGCAAAAATAGTATTTTTATAATATTTTCTAAGATAATAGTACAAAGCAATGATACTATTTTTTACGTAAGTAAAGCAAAAAATGATTCATTCCTCATGAAATAACATTTTATATAAATAAAAAGCAACGGAAGATAATTCTTTATTCTTAAATTCTTATTATTGAGTAATGCAACAATAAGTAATATTTATAATTACTTACCATCGTTACTTGTTCAACATAAGCCTGATTATTCAATAAAAGTTTGTAATAAAATGTGTACATCGAATTGTTTGAAAATTTTGTTATTCCTCAATCATTTTTTGAGGTTAATATTCTTCTTTCTACATATAAGAACATAATATGTATATATATACACAATTCTTTTCTTTATTAAAATTGAATTGTATAAAAGACGTCCTTCGGGTTACCGATTTAGTTGAAACTTTGCAGCTTTGTAGATATCGTCATGCAGATTAAGAAAATATATCATTATAGCGGCAACTACTCAATAATTCTTAAAATATTTACAATTAAAGTTTTATTACTTCCGAAATTATGCATTTATTTCCAATAGTTTATAAATGGAGTTGTGGCCTAACGGCGATAGTTAATAATTCTTATGCTGAAGGACCGTGGTTCGATTCCCGCCACCATAGTTGGTAGTTTTTTAATCTATTTTTTATTTTGTGTTCATTTTTCGTTTATGAAAACATTGTAAATAAACAATTGTAAATAAAATTTCTTAATAAAAAAATTTGTTTTTTACGCTTTCTTATGCAAGTATATATTTATTACAAAATAATAAGAATATTACGCAAGAAGAATACTTCTCTATAGCAATCTTATTTACTACAGAAAATACAAAACCTATCGCTCGTGTAAGTATTAATTATTAAATTAAACATTGTATAAGAATGTTGCCTATAATTGCAACTTTGCTGTGCAGCTATAAATGTTCATGAATTAATTAGAAAAACTTGGAAATTTATTAATTTTCTACTGTCGAATTGATTACTGGTATCTAGTTCGAATAAAAATTTTACCGCCTGCGATCAACGCCATCTATGATTTTGGACCATTTGCTCGGAAAAGTGATAGGAATATAGAATAGGCAAGGAGGTCGTCAAAGAGCTTGTCACGTGACAGACAAGAATAGAGAGGGGATAGAAAAGTAGAATGGCTCCGACAGTGAAAAGTTAATAAATTACTCAATTTTCGTAATTAATTTATAAACTTTTATAATTTCATTGCAAAGCTGGAACTTCAGACAACATTCCTATATAACTTTTGTAAAGAATTGAACTCTAAATTGTTAGTTATTAATTTTTGTTTTATGGCGTCTATGATTTCGTAACGGCGACCATCACGATCTTCCGTGAGAATAATTAATACTAAACGAAACTAGAATCAAAATGTGATCAAAAGTGATATGAGAAGATTCGCAAGAACATTGTTTTTATAATCAGCGCATAAAGTTTCATAAATTAATTGCGTAAAGGATAGTAATTGATGAAAAACCAATGGCGTCTTCGACAATCTTCGACAACAATTCAAACATTGCGTACAATAATTATTAATAATTAATTAATTAGGGACAAATTTATGCCGAAAAATATATTGGAAAGTTCTTAAAGGATCTGACTTTACGATGGAATTATAAAAGTTCATAAATTAATCACAGATATTGAGTAATTAATGAATTTTCCGCTGCCGATTTGATTTATTAAAATATATTCGGCGCACATAACCAGAGTTAGTAAACTGACATCAGAGCCATCTATGATCTCGTTGAGGAACTCAAGTTTCGAGTCTAAAATCATAGATGCCTCTGATGTCAGTTTACTAACTCTGGTTATGTGCGCCGAATATATTTTAATAAATCAAATCGGCAGCGGAATATTCTCTAATTACTCAATATCTGTGATTAATTTATGAACTTTTATAATTCCATCTTAAAGCCAGATCCTTCAAGAACTTTCCAATATATTTTTCGATATAAATTTGTCCCTATTTAATTAATTAGTAATTATTATTCTACGCAGTGTTTGAATTGTTGTCGAAGACGCCATTAGCTTTTCATTAATTACTATCCTTTAGGCAATTAATTTATGAAACTTTATACACTCATTAAAAAAACAATGTTCTTGCGAATCTTCTCATATAACTTTTGATCACATTTTGATTCTAGTTTCGTTTAGTATTAATTATTCTCACGGAAAATCGTGATGGTCGCCGTTACGAAATCATAGACGCCATAAAACAAAAATTAATAACTAACAATTTAGAGTTCAATTCCTTACAAAAGTTATATAGGAATGTTGTCTGAAGTTCCAGCTTTGCAATGAAATTATAAAAGTTTATAAATTAATTACGAAAATTGAGTAATTTATTAACTTTTCACTGTCGGAGCCATTCTACTTTTCTATCCCCTCTCTGTTCTTGTCTGTCACGTGACAAGCTCTTTGACGACCTCCTTGCCTATTCTATATTCCTATCACTTTTCCGAGCAAATGGTCCAAAATCATAGATGGCGTTGATCGCAGGCGGTAAAATTTTTATTCGAACTAGATACTAGTAATCAATTCGACAGTAGAAAATTAATAAATTTCCAAGTTTTTCTAATTAATTCATGAACATTTATAGCTGCACAGCAAAGTTGCAATTATAGGCAACATTCTTATACAATGTTTAATTTAATAATTAATACTTACACGAGCGATAGGTTTTGTATTTTCTGTAGTAAATAAGATTGCTATAGAGAAGTATTCTTCTTGCGTAATATTCTTATTATTTTGTAATAAATATATACTTGCATAAGAAAGCGTAAAAAACAAATTTTTTTATTAAGAAATTTTATTTACAATTGTTTATTTACAATGTTTTCATAAACGAAAAATGAACACAAAATAAAAAATAGATTAAAAAACTACCAACTGTGGGGGCGGGAATCGAACCACGGTCCTTCAGCATGAGAATTATTAACTATCGCCGTTAGGCCACAACTCCATTTATAAACTATTGGAAATAAATGCATAATTCCAGAAGTAATAAAACTTTAATCGTAAATATTTCAAAAACTATTGAGTAGTTGCCGCTATAATTATGTATTTTCTTAAACTGCATGACGATATCTACAAAGCTGCAAAGTTTCAACTAAATCGGTGACCCGAAGGACTTGCACTCTCTTTGTAAGCTTTCGAAAATTTTGTTATTCTTCAATTATTTTTTGGGGTTAGTATTCTTCGTTCTACACGTAACAACATAATATGTATATCTATACACAATTCATTTCTTTATTAAAATTTAATTGTATAAAAGACTGAACTTACGCGATTAGAATTAGAAGTAAACTAATTTATTTAATGTTTATATTCTTATATGATAATCTTATCATTGAAAATCTTATTTTATACAAAATAGTACTCGTTATCTCTCATTTACCATATAACCTTAACAAATATGGACCATATAACCTTACTAATATGGACAAAATGTATTACTATGGGTGTCCAAAATTTAAAAAAATTAGAAATTAAAATTAAAAAGACACGACGCGTGGAATATCGATATAAAATAATTCTACCTCTTACAATTAATTTGCACTTTTTATTTACCGTTTCGAAAATATCGTCGACTTTATGGCAGAAAGTCTTCGAATTACTATGTTTCTGTAACGAAAAGATCGCCGAGTGCGAAGGGTGAATAAAAAATTGTAAATATTGTTGAACAATGAAAACACATTTTTTCCTATGGTACTTCATTTTTAATAATCCTGAACTGTCATCTGTCACTCTGTCTTCTTTTTATCTTTACCGCAGAAATGGCGCGAAATTCAAATCTTGCGCGAATTTTGTAACACTCAATATGTCGAGTTTATACGAACATAACCTCAAAAAGCCAACGCTCAGCTAGTATACACGTGTTGCAGTTGTTTCTTATTCATCAATATTATTGCGTTGCATATCGTAATCTTCTTGTTTGCATCTCTGATCGAAGCAATAGCATAAGACTTGCTCTAGGAGAAACATGAAACCCTATAAACAATGATTCCGCCCCTTTGTTTGTATGGACCGAGATGGGAAACATGATCCGACGTGAAAGCTAGTAAATCACGATAGATGTTAACTCGTGCCATACTTTTTAAAGCTCAGTTGTTTTAATTTTTTAATTTGGTTGTTTTTTAAACAGAGATAGAAATTTTTTGTACATTTCAAAATTGGATAAAAATTAGTGGGGATTATTAAGAATTATTAAAAATTATTTGAAGACGAGTTATTTCCATTTGGATTTTGCAAGTATAAATAAAGTAAAATAAAGTATAAATAAACTACACAATAATGTAAGTACTTTTACTGCAAATGTAATTATGTTTACAGATCAACGAGTTACATATGTATATCTATGTACTTACTGGGAGAGTCAAAGAATATATGTACATTTGAAATTTTTTTGTTTTTATTTTTCATGGAACTGAATTCAATTTTCAAATAAACTTGATATTTTTAGAAATAATAGAAATAATTTAACAATAATCTAGGTTTTAATATAATTGAGGAAAAAATGATGTTGAAGCGGTCATCGTGATGATATAAATTTTGTATCATATAGTTGTGACAAATAAATCAATAAATTTTGAATTTTTAACTTTGAATTTTAAATTCTGAATGTTGAATTTTGAATTTTGAACTTTGAATTTTAAATTCTGAATGATGAATTTTGAATTTTGAATTCTGTAGTTTTAAGTTCTGAATTTTTAATTTTAAATTTAATATTTAAAAACATTGATTTTTTAACTCTACATAAATCTATGAAGCTTTTTAAGCTCTATTTATTCATTATTCATTCAGATTATTTTTATTTTGATTAATATTTAAGAAACATGAAAGACACACTATAAAACTAAGATTCATTTGTTTAAAATTCTTTCTAAATTAAAAGTTACTTCGAAAATTAATTAAAATCAGCCAATCGTATTTTATATTTTAAATTTGACATCTTATAGACCGCTAATTTGCATAATAGTAATTACAACATTAATTAATTATTACTATTAAGTACTTGCTCGTATTAAAATTTTATAAAAAATCTAATAAGTTAAATATCTTACATTAGAATATTTATAAAACATTTTAGTCATTTAAATTAATAATGTTTTAATGCTAACATTTCATCCATTCAATTATTCTTTTTATCTCCTCATCTTTTTTCTTTTTTATTAACATTAATTTTAATTTATATTACTAAATTATTGTAGGATACCAAAAGAAATCGCGAATCGACTATTGCCAACAAAAGCAAATTGTAAACCGATCGATATCTTCTAGAAGCAAATCGAAAAGTTATTCTATATAACAAAATTAAGTTGCGTGACTCCTCTACGGGGAGGTGAAGCGTAGGTTAAGGAAAACATAAAAGCGTGGTCCTTGACAACCAAAACAGAGTCTTTTGAAATCGGTTGTGACCAGCGCAAGCGTGAGTCGCTTGGTGTTGGAAAGAGGGTTTTAACGCTAGAACTACCGATCTTTAATGGGTACCTAACTATAACGTGCACAGATTATAGTAATTTCAGCGATACGATGAATACGAGTGAATATATAGATTACAGTTCTTTCTTAATGCGAGTTGATACCAATTTTATTCTTAAAGCGGGTGTATGTGTTCGGTGATTGCAAAAAGGAAAATTCTGGGTCCAGTCATTTTCACTGGGTTGGTAGTTCTAGTGTTAAAAGAGTGCGTCTTTGTGTGTTTTCGTTATCTTGGTGTTCTTTCGCTAAGTTAAATCAGGTTACGAGTTTTGAGTTTGCGTTATCGTGTTCTTGTTCTTTCGTGAATTTTCGGTGTCTCAAGATTAGTTTCGCCATCCTACATTATATTTAGTAAAACAGCACTAGTTAATATCGTTCATCAGTGTTACAAAAATCATCAAAGAATACAATATGCGACTTTTTATTCGTAAACTTTTATTTTTAATTACATTTCATAGTTCGAAGCTGAAAGTACGGTAGAATGTAAAAATATTAATTAATTAATTATATCTAGGATATTCGATGAGTCATATTGCATGTTTCTCTGTAAATTTCATTCGCATTTGTTTGTACAAATGAAACTTGTAAACAAATCAAAATTTTCGTTTTTTAATCACAAGATATTCGAACGTTGCTTAACAACAGATATATACAAATGTAAAGAAAAGGGCAGGGTAGAAATTAAACAAATATGGGCATTTTAGACGAAGTTAATAATTTTCGTTTGAATTTCTACAAAATAATAAGAAAGAATAATTAAAAAAAATTAAAGTAAAAAATTAACGAGAAATTTTAAGATATCATTAATCGTAGCTAATACTACTTAATAATTATTCTATAGAGTATACTGATATATTAAAACAGATTAGCACCTTCTTATCGATTCACATTTTTCATCCCCATATTTTCAGTTCACGATATTCGAAAAGATTTGTGAATTACGTTATTTATTATTTACATTACGGTGTAAAGAAATACGAATTTCTAAATTTTTCAACGCTAAAAATGATTACAATTATAAAAAGCAAATGGAACAATAATTTAAGAAAATTATTATCAAAGAACATTTAAAAAGGTTACTTAATACGTATAAAATATTTCATGAAATAAAATATAATGGAAAAAAAGAAGAAAATGATTCTTTTACCGAAATTACATATTTACAATTTTAATTTATAATAATTTCAATATTCCCGAAATATCGCAAAAAATAGTTATTAAAAAATGCCTCGTTGATGATATTGAACAATATTTTACTGAAGAAAAATAAAAATATAAAAATCCTTTATCCCAATCTTTAACTCTCTTTAAAAACATATCAATTCCTTCTTTAGCCATCATACAAACTACGTTTACTATAAATCAATGAAGAATTAAACGATACTTATCACAAAAATTAATAAAAAAAAGATTAAACAATTTTTATTGAAAAAAAAGAACAACGAAATTTCTACTCGTTTGTAAAATTCACTAAAGTTGATTCCTATCCTCCAAGGATATGTAAATAAATCATAAGTATGTCATTAAAAGGCAGAAGTAAGTTGCACGTTAACTCGAATGGAAACACCATAAAGAGACCATAAATGCCCATATGTGTCGTACGTATCAGTCCTACGAGTTTAAGTTACGAAATACAATCATAGGAACAAGATTAACGGTCAATAAGACATTAATAGCATACACATACTCATATATGAAAGTATTCGAATATTTACACGTGCTGTAAAGAGTAATATATGAGTCGTTCACTGCACAAATCGATGAACTCCACTTTTTGAAAAATCTTAAATTTAAGTGTCAAAGCACTCGGTATAGTCATAACTTTTTATATTTATAATAACTTTCTCTGATAATTAAGATTAACACCATTAAACGACAAAAATTTTTTGGCCACTGAATAATAAATAATTTATTTCAGAGCTCACTTTGATTAACTCCGCACTCTAATGTAAATCGTTGCAATAATGCAACTCGAATGCACTAGCAAGTCATGAATGACAACGGTGAATTTTTTAGCGCCGTCTTATCAGAATTTAAGTAAAATTTAGTAAAATTTAAATTTATTACTTTTTTCACTTGCTAAATCGATTAACTCTTCCAGTAACATAAAAATGGTAACATTACTAACGATTACCTTTTGGCTATTTTTTCTTATAAATTTTATATACCGTTAGATGAAAGTTACATTTGTATTTATGCATTCTACGATATTTATTTCGATTTAAATTATAAAGGGAATTTTAAAAAACAATATACATTATTTCATTGCATTTCTCCACTTTTTGTTTTATGGAGTTAATCAATTTGAGCAGTGAACAGCTCATATATGTGTTGTATTGAAGTAGTTGAAACGTTAATCAGATGTATATCGATAAAATTATACAAGAAAAGTTAGAAAATCATTCAATTGTATGCATACTACTTATGATACGTTTATTATAAATTTATAATATCGATGAATCATAAAAATAATAACAGAAATAATAATAAAAAGAAAAATAATAATAAAATAAAAATGATGCATAAGTAACGCATAATATCAGTGTAAAGTAACACTAATTAAAAAATAAGTAGATTCGATATAACGTTGATTCGTCTTTTGTTGCGACAGCATCGAGCACTTCGCTCGCTTAACTCACTAGCGCCACCACGGTACATATCTCCATTAAATCGTTATGTAAATATCGCATATATCGTTGAATTATTTTCCAATTTTTCTGATATACTCTTGGGACTTTCTCCTTGTCGCACATGCTATATCGTTTTAAAAATTTTACTTTAACGTACATATTTCAGACGTTGAACGTGGTAAATGTACGCGTTCGAATACTTTCGTATACGAGTGTATACGTACGGGATCGTATATGTATAGTAGTGCCTGCTTAACTGTTTCACAATCGGGTCCGTGCTGCGACAGTTACCCTAGCAGGTACACGTTTCGAGAATTATTCGATTTTCTTTTTGATTATGCTCGTTTCACTGGATTCACGTGCCAAATGAGAAATGAGAAAGATCTACTGCGAATAAGACAGAAGAAGGTAGCTGAAACAATTCTTGGAATTGGTGGGGATAAACTCGCGACGGTTAAACGGGCAAGACGAGCGACAGTTAAACGGGTAAGGCGCGCGACAATTAAACGGGCAAGGCGCGCGACAGTTAAACGGGCAAGGCGCGCGACAGTTAAACGGGCGAGATGCACGACAATTAAGCGGGCACCACTGTATCATATATCATATATCGTAATACGCTTGACTTATAGTTAAACGCAGACATAAAATTAACCCTTTACGCGTGTAACAATAAAAGTGCTCGGTTAAGTATACTCTACGTCAGATTACAACAGTACGTTCCATATGGGACGATACAAAAATCTCTACACGAGTCAATTCCGACACGGTTCTCGAGCTCAGCTCTATTCGAAAGAGAAAAGACACGTGGATATCGATTTTCGATTCGATCAGAAACAAAGTCAGATGCGTCTAATAGAAGACAAAAGAGTTTAATCTTCTTCTCTATTCTCTCTTCGATAATTACGTTACTTTAAATGTCGATTATATTTAGCGATCGTATCGTTTCATTGATAGGTTAGGAATATACTAAATGTAAAAAATCTTGTGTCACTCTATTTCTATTTTAATTATGCTTTTTATATAGTTATTCGATTTAATGTAGATTATAGATCGATGTTAATATTACTCGAGTACTTTCCGTTTCAGGTAAAATCTAGTTCGAGAAAGTTTATTTTTGGGGTCGATATTTTAGAAATTTCTATGTTTCAGATGTGTACAAAGTGTTTTATAAACAGTGGATTGAATGTGAAATAGATCTAATGTAGGTTTTGAAATAAATCAAAATGGTAAAGAGTACCATTTTTTAGAAAAATCATGGTAAATGTTCTTCGAGGTTAGGTTAGGTTCGGTTAGCTAATCTTTCGATCTTAAAACTACCCTTAGGTAAAAGTTAGGTTAGGTTAGGTTAAGGTAGTTTTAAATTTAAAATACCCTTAGGTCATGGTACTTTTAAGTTTGAAATACCCTTAGGTTAGGATACTTTTAAGTTTGAAATACCATTAGGTTAGGGTAGTTTTAAGTTTGAAATACCCTTAGGTTAGGATACTTTTAAGTTTGAAATACCATTAGGTTAGGGTAGTTTTAAGTTTGAAATACCTTTGGGTTAGGACAGTTTCAAGTTTGAAATACCATTAGGTTAGGGTAGTTCTAAGTTTGAAATACCCTTAGGTTAGGATACTTTTAAGTTTGAAATACCATTAGGTTAGGGTAGTTTTAAGTTTGAAATACCCCTAGGTTAGGATACTTTTAAGTTTGAAATACCATTAGGTTAGGGTAGTTCTAAGTTTGAAATAACCTTAGGTTGGATACTTTTAAGTTTGAAATACCATTAGGTTAGGGTAGTTCTAAGTTTGAAATACCTTTAGGTTAAGGTACTTTTAAGTTCTAAATACCTTTAGGTTATAGGGTATTTAAGTTTGAAATACCCTTTTATTAGTATTATATATAGTAGTATTAGTATTTCAAGGATAAATTAATTTTTCAACATTTTTCATTTTTAAAACTGGCGACTTGAGTTCCTTTTCACCATTTTGATTTATCATAAAATACGGAACGATTTGTTTTCATAGCCATGCTTCGATACGATAAATCCAACGTTTTATTTTCAGAATATATGGAAATGACAAAAAGTATCAGTTCTTAAGAAAAAAAGAAAAAAAAAACAGTATTAAATATTAATTCAGATTAAGATATTTCAAGATTAGATTGCTTTTTCGAAATCGTTCATTAAAAGAAGAAATGGTACCTTATATGGATATACATTTCCTTTTATTATCTCGATTTATCACGAAATATGAAATACTTCCTTCTATGCTACTTTCTGTTTCTCTTTTATACAGGGGAATCCAGTTTTTACAATCAAACTTCGTATGTATGCTTCCAACTAGAAGATTAAAATCATCAAGTGTCTCATAGTAGTAAAAAATTTTTAAAAATCACCTATGTTGTTATCTCAGAAAACATTTTTCAATTAAATCATGGTTGAAGTGTGAAAAATTATTGTGGACTCAATAGATTTTAAATTATTGTTAAAATTAATAGAAGATTCTACATATATAGATTATAAATTACAAAATGAATTACAAAATGAATTATAAAATATTATAAAATTATAATAAATAATTTATATATAATAATTTATATATATTATTATATATTATACTATCATATATATATATAGGTACAAATGGTAAAAGAAATGGTAAAAGATTTAATTTTTGATATGTAATGTACATTTCATGAAAATAAATAAGAAAAATTAGTAAATAAAATACTATATAAATATAGTTTATTATAAATATCGTTCAAAGTTTTGTATAACTTAAAAAGTTATAACAAATATTATTCGAAAGAGAAAATACAAAGAACTGTTAACAGTCTTATAATTAATACAATCTGAGATAAAAATATGCAAATGATATATGTAAATGTGATCAATAAATTTATCTTTTCTTTCAATTTTTAAAAAAATTATAACAGATATTAAAAAATATATCTGACACGAAAAATACAAAAAAATGGTAACAGAATTATCACAACCATAATTTGAAATAAAAATACGTGAACCATCAATTAGCTTTCCTCTTTTTCTAATTTGAAAAGAAAAAATATTTCTTTACGAACTTCATATATTTGTAATTACTTTTCCATTCAACAAATAATAATATTTTCTTCGTGCACAGTACCATACAAGGTTAGCTGTATTAACCCTTTGCACTCGACGATTTTTTGGCTAGAGAGGAGTAGAAATTCAAAGATTTTCTACTAAAAACTGACGATACTTTTTTGAGCAGTAAACAAAGAATTGTATAATAATAGAATTGTAGAATTATTTGATTTCGATACCTCGCACACTGTCATATTACATTAAATTTGATATATTAATTAACCCTTTGGACTTGAAGATTTCTTCGTCGTGAAGATGCAATTCGAAGCTCTTCTTAAATTTTTATAAGCTCACTGATACTCTTTATGCTAAAATTAAAAAAAGAAAATCGTGAATTTGCGTGAGAAAGGAACGAATAGAATAATTTTATTTCGATGTTCTTAATATAATTATCATCATCTATTGTTTAAGTTATAGCATTAGAACAAACGGTGACTGAGAGTCACCTCTCGAGTGCAAAGGGTTAATATCGATCTTCCAAATTTTATGAAATGGTGAGTGAAGCTCACCTCTCGAGTGCAAAGGGTTAACGCGTTAAGTGCCACGCCGGTCCCCAGGGACTAGCGCTAGACTTTCCGTTCGGGCCCGGCCGGTACTCAGGGACCGACCCAGACTAGGACCAAAAGGTGCTAACATTTGGTGTTAACTACTTGCGCTACGATTTAACTTTCGGTTGCAGTACCGCCCTCTACGATATAACATGCGGTAAAGCGTTACATTGGCGCCGCATCGCGCCTGCAAGCTAACTGTTAGCCGACGTGACGGACACGTCGTTTTTGTTTCTGCGTCAAATACCTATCGACGTGGTATACACGTCGCTGGCGGCTTTGGACCAAAAGCATCTCGACGTGCGTGGCACGTCTTTATAGCGGTTAACCACTTGCGCTATAAAGACGTGTCACGCACGTCGTAATGCTTTTGTCGCAGAATCGCCAACGACGTGGTATACACGTCGTCAGGCAATTGTCACAGAGGACCGTTCTAGCACACGTGCCTGTGAATTCCCTGCTAGCGCAAATGGTTAAATTTTTCGCCATCTTTGGACCTAACGTTTGGGAATTCCTGTTATAACAATTGGCACAGTATCTCCGAGTTTTATGAACACTTCGTCCGCCGACGGTGGCCCATTTGACGGCCGAGTCTGGGCCTGAACGGAACAAGCAAAACGGGCCGGGCACTTAACGCGTTAAAGCCCAGTTTTTACATTTTCACCATTGCAAAAATGCAACGTAAACAACGATGAAAAATTATATTATTAAATTATATTATTGCCCTACGAAGTTCACTCTGATTTTGTTCCATTTCAATGAATAAATCATCAATTTTTGGTATCACTACACCATTTAGAGGTCCAAGTATGGATTAGAATTTTATATCCACTAAATGTGTACGATAAACCTTCAAACGATCTATGTTTATCTATATTTATCTAGTATTTTTATTTATTTAACGGTGTAGAAGATGCTGACAAAGCTGGATTGAAGAAAACTGGTACACCCTATGTTAGCCACGTAATCGTTAACACTAGAACTACCAACCCAGTCAAAATGACTGGTCTCAGAATTTTCCTTTTTGCAATCACCGAACACATACACCTGCTTTAAAAATAAAATTGATATCGACTCGTATTAACCACTTGCGCTAGAAAGACGTGTCACGCACGTCGAGATGCTTTTGTTCCAAAATCGCCAGCGACGTGTACACCACGTCGATAGGCATTTATCGAAGAAATAAAAATGACGTGGGCTGCACGTCGGCTAACAACCAGATCGTTCATTTCTCGAGTTACAGTTCCGGAATGCACGGCGTCGCATAGTGTCATCGATATCTTGGAAATATTTAGGAATCGATACAGTATCTCGCGACGTTAATGTGACACCTTATCGCGTGTTATACTATAGCGCACGGCACCGCAATTGTGAGTTTATTGGTAGCGCAAGTGGTTAAGAAAGAACTGTAATCAATATATATTCATTCATATTCATCGTACCGCTGAAATTACTGTAATCTGTTTGCAGGTTATAGTTAGGTACCCATTAAAGATCGGTAGTTCTAGTGTTAATTGTATCTGAAATATGTGAGCGAGAAACAGGAAGCAATAACACTCAGATCAATAAGTAAATTATCAACGTGTCATTATGGGTTATGATGATTGCATCGTTTACAGGAAAGTATTGCTGAAAGTATTTGCTCACGAAAGTATTGGGTTGTGTGGAAAAATATAGAAATATATTATTTAAAATGTAGAAATTTCATGTATTTTCGTGAAATTAACGTTTTCAACTTTGAATATCCATAGACTGCGCTGGTATACTGATGGTCCATCCGCCTTAGTCAAAGTTAAGTGTGCGCGCACTCAGTGAATATTCAGAGTCGATTTCCTCGACAACGAAACTTTGAATGAAAAAATTTTATTCTTTATTTTCGATTTGTTTCTTCACGTAGAATCACCACTTTCTCAATTATATCACTGATATTCATGTATTGATGGTCTATCCATATAAGCCATGGCTAAGTGCATGCACACTCGGTGAATATTCAAAGTTGATTTTCTCGAAAACGAAGCATCGAATCAGAAAATTTTATTTTTCTATTTTCGATTTGATTTTTAATGTAAAATCATCCTCTTCCTGATTGCACTACCGTTACGAGAACATTCTGTAATTGATAAGCCTCATTTTCACAAATTTTGACTCAGTTTTGACAACTTTCTTATCCTTTCTCAGCAAAGTGATAAAGGAATTTTTTGTTCCTTAGAAGATGCTTTTATGAGTTCTGAAGGAACTTTCCATTTCCAGATGATACCAAAAATGGCCCTTTTTTAACATCCTCCTTTCTATTATTTGAAGGAAAAATTATATGGTGCGAAGAGGATCAGTGGACTCCTGTTTTATGAACTCTAGGTAGAGTGAACTGCTGGTTTAGATAAAGAGAGTTCTAGTGCAACTGGCCCAAAGAGTTATAGGAGTGAAATATCATTGTTCAATTAAGAACGGTATTTATTTAAATTTAACAAATGATTGTTTGAAAGAAATATATAATAAATAAATAATAATGAAAAGCGGTATTAGTTTGAATTGAATATGTAATTGTTTGTTTAAAATTTATAATAAATAATCCTTTTCCAATCTTAAACTTAAAAATGTATATTATAAAAAGGGTTATTAATTTCCCAAACAACCCAATAATTATACTAATCTATATTAGATAGAAAGTGTACATAATATGTGTATTTGTGTTTTAATAAAGATTTTTAATACCAAAATTTTAATAAAGGATTTTAATACCAAAATTCCAAATTAACAGCAATAAAATAAAGGAAAAAGACAGAAAAATTTAGGTTAAGAGTTAATAATCCATCCATTTACACAAGATTTCTTACTCGAATAAGAATAAAAATAAGTAAGATTTGTTTTGAAGAATTTTCACTTTGGATTATCACGATAGGTTCCACGCTACATATAGGTGAAGAAAATAATTGAAATATCACTAATTGGTCTCTTTCTGACACCCTTTCCGTTAACGAATCGAATATACGATATATGTATATATATCATTTACAAAATAAATAAAGATTTCTATCTTAACATATAAACGTACACGGTTCCGTCTACTGTAACAGTGTACAGGTACACAATACTTCCAGTTGATGATACAGCAATGCCGTATTGTAGAACAACTTTGTTCTACTTGTATACAAGGTGAGTTACACAAACAGTTACAGATGAAACTGCTCATTGGAGTATTTATGGTTGTAAAAGGCACATTGTCTTTCTCTTTTTCATTAGACAAGATAACACCAAGTAAACTTTGTGTCTTTGAATCACTTTCTTTTCTTTTTTTAACAATAAACACAATATTATAATAGTATGGCATAGATTACTGTATAGGTAAATTTAAAGAAAAATAGATTAAGCGTCATTTTTAAAATGGAATAAATAATTCCATTTTTAATAGGATTTCAATTAATGAGATATCCCAATAGGCCTTAGTGTTGAGAGGAAAGTAAAAAGAGATATAAAATGAAAATAAATTTATTTAGATTTTATAGTATCTTTTTAAATAAAGAAAAATATTTAATGTTTTATATAAGTGTTAATTATGTATAGATTATTGAAGAAAGGTTGATAGTTAATGACTTAAAAAGAATCAATTTTTTATTTCTTGTGTAGAATATGCAAAGATGAATACAAAGACATTGAAATTATAACATTTTGACATCACTTTAATAGATTAAATATTTTTATTCTTTACCTATAAAAATCACTATAATAAGTAACTATTGCTGATTACTATCACATACTACTCACCAAGTGTTCCATATTTTTAAGATATAATAGGTACACAAAATGTAGATCATTAATTTTTTTATATTTATGATTGTTATATTGAAATTAGCATTCATAAACAAATTAATCTAGAAATATTATTTGTCAAGATCCTATGAAATATAGTTGTGTATCATAATTCATTACCTAGGCCATGATTCATATAGTAAAGAATATAACTAAATTGATAACCAGAAATTATTTTAGAGAAATTGTTACTTGAATAGGATAAAAGAAGGATAAATAAATTTCAATAATATATTACTAATAGTTACAATATTCTTATATTTCATATATTTAAAATATTTATTTGGTAATGATAAAGATTTGTAATAAATTTCAGTTTTTACTTCAGAGTTGAAATGTTATACTAACATTGGGACAAAATATTTTTGAATAGTTATTATATTTTGCTTTTATAGTTGCTTTCATTTGTTCCTTATACAATAGCCTTAGTTTGCTAGTGTTGATCAATTAAAAATAACAAAACTAACAGTATTCTTATATTAATTCATATTAGAGTAAACTAATTTTTTTCTTGTAGAATGCTTCATCAGTCTATCAGATTTATGAAAATACTAAGCCAATTAACTATTCAACCTTTGAGGAAGATTATAAAAATAAGTTAAGTATAACAATCTTGACAACTACAAAGTGTAGTCTACCTAACCAATCACATACAACAGGAGATGTGCTTTTTGTAGCTATAAATGCTCCAACAAACAGATTTGCGATACAACAAAATTCCATTTATCTAAACTCTATTTACTGAGACTAAATTTTACTTAGAACCCAATTAAGTAAACTCCTTTTAAATGTATCTATATGTCTCAATATAAGCTCTTACTATTTGAACTACAAATCATAAACAGCAAGGAGAATTAATAAATTATTATATGAACTCCAGTTATATAAATTATATATTTATTTCTCAATTGGTTCAGATAAATGGAATTCTAGAGTGCCTCATTTCACCAAATGAAATTTTAGAAGACATACAACCTGTGATGGTTTACGTGGCTCACATTGTGTAAACCACTTTAGAGCACCATACATACATAATACATACACAGGTATGTATTATATGTAAATTGTTTTGAGTAGTAGGTACCAACTATATTACTATATCAAAGATAATTTAGAATCATTAGCACGCGTGCTTAATACGCCGGCTATCTGAATCATGTAAAAAGTTTGAATAGAAAATCAATGAGAAAGGGACGATCCTTTTCTTTTCTTTTCTTTTTTTTCTTTTTTTTGTCATTTTTCTTTTTTTTTCTTTTCTTTTTTTCGTCCATTAAACAAGTATACCTACAGTATAATATTTATGAATATTTAAGAATCTATACTTTCATAACCTAGTAATGTATACAATTCGAAATGGTGTTACGATCTACAATTGTAAATTCAAATAGGATTATACGTACGTAGCTCCGTGGAGTTCGCTAATTTTATCATTAATTTATTTAAACCGTTTGTTTCTTTTACTAAGCAACGATCATTACCGTAATACTTTGCATCAAACGTTCGCAACGAACCGTCAACTTCTTATTGCATTATGTATATATATTCTCTATCGCAACAGGTTCCATTGTTTGGCGGACTAATATGAGATTTAAATATACGAACGAATCTCGACACGCCATCGGAGATCACTCATTACAAATAGGTTATTTTTTTTTTTTTTTTTTTTTAAACATTCTTACGATAATGTTGTGCAAATGTATTTGTAAATCATCACATTAAATGAACAATCGAGGTAGAAAAGTGGTACAGGTGTATTTATCAACGAAACAGAGGCAAATATAGAATATAATATTTTTTCATATTTCTAATTTTCAAATTTTTACGAGTACCGTAGGGATATGTATATACATGTATATATATATACACATAGGGTGTAGGGTCTCACGAACAATTGAAAAATTTTGTCAAAATATTTATAAATAACTATAAACTATAAAAAAATTTATAAAAATTATATTTATAAATAAGGATTTAACTCCAATATGAAGATATGGATAAGAGTATTGATATATCTAATTGCCATATTAGAAGACTGTATACTTAGTATTTGTTTTGTTTGAATAAACTATAATAATATATAATAACATTGCTAAATAAACAATAATAGGCTATAATAACATTGCCAAATAAACAATAATAGGCTATAATAACATTGCTAGGTGAGACTTTTATTAATCAACAGATTAAAAAATAGCTATGATCCTTATTCATTATGTTAAGATTAACAATAATTTTATTGATATTCAGTAAATATAATCAATGGAAGTACATTTACTTGAGTGTATATAAATATAAGCTAATCATTTTAAACAATATGTATAAATATTAATACATACCAGTGTTCTATATATTTTCATACAACTTTAAATAAATAATTAAACAACAGTTGAATAGGTCTCATTATTTGTGCTTGATATCAATACACCTTCCATATCTTGGAAATGGAGACAAAATAGATCATTGGTGCATATGCCATTTTTTTACTTTAAACAATATTCTGAACATGATAATGAAGTTTCTTTGCTCATAGAATATATTGTACATGACAATAATTCTTAATTTATTTGTATGCTTGATTCTTGATTATTAAAGATATTAGATCCAGTGGAAAAGTTCTGTCTTTCTTTTAGATCTTGGTCACCATGCACCATATACCAACAGATTCGTTATTTATTTAGTTTTAAGCTTTAAGCTATATTATTTGAGCAAGTCAAGTCTTAGACATGACATAGAAGGCATTACACATGGTATGCATAAAAGTAAAGATTTGCTTTACTTTACTTGCAAGATCACACATTGGTTTTATCGCATGATAGACAGTTGCAAATTTAGAGTGGAGAATTTTGCCACATCCACTATATCTTAGCTATAGATTATCAGTTTTTTCAAGTGTTTTGAAATGACATGAAGTAAAAGATTTTCAACAATCAAATAGGTGCATGGAATTATTTAATAAATTATTTTATGAGTAAATCAGTTGAATTCTATATAGAACATATATATTACTGTCCAAAAGTTTGGAATATGAATACTACATAATATAGTACATAATATATACATATAATTTATATAATAGCATACAATACATACTATTAATTATAATATAATATAAATATATAATATAACTAACTATAAAATAAAATAAAATAAAAGATTAATGTAGCTTAGTATTTCATATCTCTACTATGTTTATTAGTACTAATGTCTCGATTTTTTCTTTTATTGCTTAATTAATATACTATATTAAAATTTTATTTCAATATACTAAATATATTCCAATGTTCTATTCTCTCGTTACAAAATTAACTTTCCATCTTATTTACCATTGTCTGTTCTCACTTTCTTTTTTAGTTACTAATCAATTATGGGAATAAAGATAAACTCGTTGTAGTTGTAATTTAAATATATAAAAACTTTAACATGCATATTTTTATTATTAAGAGTCTAAGTTCTCCTATCATTAATTTCAATCTTTTGGACAGTAATCTATACGATATGGAAAAACGTTAACTATGCATTTTATTTAGCATTTTATGCATTTTATGCAAAATTATTTTGTGGTTTCAAACCACATTCTTCAAAATCATTTAATCAATATTTTTTCATTATACACTAGCAAATTACTTAAACCTCTCTACAATACCTGATAATCGATTTCAGCTCGTATGGGTATGATGTTGAAGCAAATGCAAACTGGTATGTTGACGTAATATGGTGACGTGTTAACGTGACAGAACGATTAGAAAATTCGAAGAGTGACGAAACTTCTATAAATCTGTGTTGTAGTAACTCGCGATATTATAGTACCATTTAATTAAATAATATTCCTTCTACATAATGCTATTTACTGTTTGCAAGTATTCAAATTAAACGAATCAAACAATGTTTCACTTGTACCACTTCTCCTCTATACCTCTCAATTATAC
This sequence comes from Eufriesea mexicana, assembly GCF_001483705.2. Taxonomy (NCBI): domain Eukaryota; kingdom Metazoa; phylum Arthropoda; class Insecta; order Hymenoptera; family Apidae; genus Eufriesea; species Eufriesea mexicana. The sequence goes on from NW_016909094.1 coordinate 232,618, forward strand.
TCTAAAAAATCTATAATAAACCTGTGAACCTAAGAATACGTACCATATTTGTCCAGCAAGCAAGGACTGATGTTTGCTGTGAACATGTTCAATAACATGCAATAATATATATATATCTCATAGATACAAAACGTAAAAACGTTCAATACTGAAAATTTTGCTATCTCTGCGATTTCTTTGAAATTCGAAACTAATTAAGCAAAAGGCGAAAAAAGAAGAACGAAAAAGAAGAAAATAAAGTAATAAAAGGAAGAAGAAATTATATCTCGTTTGTTTCTTAGCATACGTTACATTCTTTAAAGTTAAACAACTTTAGCGTAAGTAGGATCAAGAGCACCAAATACCAACAAGTACGTCTACTAAAAATATAGTACAAGAATAAAATGAATATACACCGCGTTTGCAATTTTTCCTTTTCACCCTAATTCGAAAATATATCGCGTGTGTGTTTCGCGCGAGCAACGAGCTACCCTTTATACCGGGTGAACAAAAAGTCCTTGTTCACTGCTAACGATTCTCCCCTCTTTCTTTCCCTCTATAAATAAATAACGCTCAACAAGAAATAAATACATCTTCGTTGAAACTACAAACACCTGTTCCGCCTATACAATTCTTTTCGTTTTCGCGGCGCTGCAATCGCTAGAAATTAATGTTCCTCCATCGCGATCGACTCGTGGCAGAGGCATCGAACAGAGGCGAGGCCTTGACTCGATTAAAACCGAAGGGAAACATTACCCTCTCCGCAAAAATAGGCATAAAGATAACAAAGTAAGACCTTGTACAATTTGGACGAAATAAGGGATAACGACGACGCATCGGTACAACGAACGTCCCTCGAACAAAGCTAGGACAACGACAAGACACAGATAATATAGAATTCGCTCTTCGCTGCACGTAAATAGTCCTTCCACCGGAGAGAATAGAAAAAGAGAAAGAAAAACAGGGAAACCGTGTACGAGAGGAACGCAAAGGATGCTAATAGCCAAGCTTCGTCGCGAAGCTGTGCGCGAGAATGGAGAAATTCGTGTGTATGTACATCCGTTTCATTCCATGGGACATTGCTTTTTTTTCTCTTTTTCTTTTTTGCTTTAAAGGGGATCAGCATGGAATCAGCCGGTGATGATGGTGACGGATGATGAAGGATGTTGAGGCGGCAACGTCTGGGAGAGTCGTCGAGAAGGTGGTAGGTGATGAACGGTTCCCAGAGCATAAGGCAGTTTTGCTGTCGAATGTGAAAATTCGCTAGACCAGCTTGGGGACACCATACACGATAATTTTTATCTCAATCTGTTCGACTCCAGGCGCCCAGCGTGTGCTTTTGTTCCCTGAGACCAGACTAGCTTCCCAGAGACAATTAGAAGACAGTCACGGCCTTGTCGTGGTCAGCAAGCGAAGAGCTAGCTCGTTAGGTCAACAGTTGTGATTAGTAGTGCCATCATTCACCTGTGTGCCGCCTCCAGTTTCGTAATCGGCCGTACGGTGCTTCTCCTCCATCGGGTAGTGAGTCCGATCCTTGAACATGTTCGCCATGCAGTTCGCCTGCGAAAAGAGTTCGGAATGTGACTGATCATTAGGCGTGTAATAAGGTCGGCGTAATAAAGTCTGATAATACAGTCAAAATATACATGATAAATTTAAAGCAGAAAATATTGGTTAAACCTGATATGTTAATTATGTAATTATGAGGATACAGTGACTGAAAAAACGAAAGCAGAATGATAAACCGGTTAGATAAGAGTGACTGTCTAAATCAATTTTAATAATAATATTCATATTTGGAATAGTAATTTTAATAATGATCCTAGTAATATTTTTAATATTAATTCTAATGACGATTTTGATAGTAGCTTTAATAATAACCCTAACAACAATTTTAATAATACTTCTATTAACAATTTTAATAATTTTTAAAATATTTTGATAACAATCTTAATAATATTCATAATAATAATATTCATACTTCGAATAGTAATTTTAATAATAATCCTAGTAATATTTTTAATAATAATTCTAATGACGATTTTGATAGTAGCTTTAATAATAGCCCTAACAACAATTTTAATATTTATATTGACAATTTCAATAATTATAAAAATATTTTGATAATAATTTTGATAATAATCTTAATAATATTCATAATAATAATATTCATACTTCGAATAGTAATTTTAATAATGATCCTAGTAATATTTTTAATAATAATTCTAATGACGATTTTGATAGTAGCTTTAATAATAGCCCTAACAACAATTTTAATATTTATATTGACAATTTCAATAATTATAAAAATATTTTGATAATAATTTTGATAATAATCTTAATAATATTCATAATAATAATATTCATACTTCGAATAGTAATTTTAATAATGATCCTAGTAATATTTTTAATAATAATTCTAATGACGATTTTGATAGTAGCTTTAATAATAGCCCTAACAACAATTTTAATATTTATATTGACAATTTCAATAATTATAAAAATATTTTGATAATAATTTTGATAATAATCTTAATAATATTCATAATAATAATATTCATACTTCGAATAGTAATTTTAATAATGATCCTAGTAATATTTTTAATAATAATTCTAATGACGATTTTGATAGTAGCTTTAATAATAGCCCTAACAACAATTTTAATATTTATATTGACAATTTCAATAATTATAAAAATATTTTGATAATAATTTTGATAATAATCTTAATAATATTCATAATAATAATATTCATACTTCGAATAGTAATTTTAATAATGATCCTAGTAATATTTTTAATAATAATTCTAATGACGATTTTGATAGTAGCTTTAATAATAGCCCTAACAACAATTTTAATATTTATATTGACAATTTCAATAATTATAAAAATATTTTGATAATAATTTTGATAATAATCTTAATAATATTCATAATAATAATATTCATACTTCGAATAGTAATTTTAATAATGATCCTAGTAATATTTTTAATAATAATTCTAATGACGATTTTGATAGTAGCTTTAATAATAGCCCTAACAACAATTTTAATATTTATATTGACAATTTCAATAATTATAAAAATATTTTGATAATAATTTTGATAATAATCTTAATAATATTCATAATAATAATATTCATACTTCGAATAGTAATTTTAATAATGATCCTAGTAATATTTTTAATAATAATTCTAATGACGATTTTGATAGTAGCTTTAATAATAGCCCTAACAACAATTTTAATATTTATATTGACAATTTCAATAATTATAAAAATATTTTGATAATAATTTTGATAATAATCTTAATAATATTCATAATAATAATATTCATACTTCGAATAGTAATTTTAATAATGATCCTAGTAATATTTTTAATAATAATTCTAATGACGATTTTGATAGTAGCTTTAATAATAGCCCTAACAACAATTTTAATATTTATATTGACAATTTCAATAATTATAAAAATATTTTGATAATAATTTTGATAATAATCTTAATAATATTCATAATAATAATATTCATACTTCGAATAGTAATTTTAATAATGATCCTAGTAATATTTTTAATAATAATTCTAATGACGATTTTGATAGTAGCTTTAATAATAGCCCTAACAACAATTTTAATATTTATATTGACAATTTCAATAATTATAAAAATATTTTGATAATAATTTTGATAATAATCTTAATAATATTCATAATAATAATATTCATACTTCGAATAGTAATTTTAATAATGATCCTAGTAATATTTTTAATAATAATTCTAATGACGATTTTGATAGTAGCTTTAATAATAGCCCTAACAACAATTTTAATATTTATATTGACAATTTCAATAATTATAAAAATATTTTGATAATAATTTTGATAATAATCTTAATAATATTCATAATAATAATATTCATACTTCGAATAGTAATTTTAATAATGATCCTAGTAATATTTTTAATAATAATTCTAATGACGATTTTGATAGTAGCTTTAATAATAGCCCTAACAACAATTTTAATATTTATATTGACAATTTCAATAATTATAAAAATATTTTGATAATAATTTTGATAATAATCTTAATAATATTCATAATAATAATATTCATACTTCGAATAGTAATTTTAATAATGATCCTAGTAATATTTTTAATAATAATTCTAATGACGATTTTGATAGTAGCTTTAATAATAGCCCTAACAACAATTTTAATATTTATATTGACAATTTCAATAATTATAAAAATATTTTGATAATAATTTTGATAATAATCTTAATAATATTCATAATAATAATATTCATACTTCGAATAGTAATTTTAATAATGATCCTAGTAATATTTTTAATAATAATTCTAATGACGATTTTGATAGTAGCTTTAATAATAGCCCTAACAACAATTTTAATATTTATATTGACAATTTCAATAATTATAAAAATATTTTGATAATAATTTTGATAATAATCTTAATAATATTCATAATAATAATATTCATACTTCGAATAGTAATTTTAATAATGATCCTAGTAATATTTTTAATAATAATTCTAATGACGATTTTGAAGTATATCAGTCAATATTATATGTAGCAAAAAGTGTGTATTCTGTGCTTCGTTTCTATACAACAAGCGAAGAAATTTGAAATTCACGTGCAAGTTGAACAGAACAGAATTGTCATATTTGAAGCATTATATTTTTGGTTTGGTTTTTATATTATAACGAAATACCGTACATAAATATGTGATTTAGAGGTTATAGTAACGATCTGTTACTTATTCAGTTTTTTGTTTTTTATTGAAATAATTTTATTGATCATTTTATAACGACACCTTTCAGAAAAATATCAAATATTTTCAAAACAAAACATAATTTGAATATAATTATACTGTTACACAACCTTTTGGGCATATATATAACTTATCCGGCCAAAATTTCAAAAAAAGAAATTTGGCAGTTAATGGGTTAATACTTGCAGGATAAATGAATGTTTAGGCAAAAGTAAAGAGGTAGAGTATAAAAATTAAAATTCGCGGAAATTGTTATTCAATTAGGTTTCGAGGCTTCTGAATTATGAAAATAATATTCTTTATCGAATAACTTTTAAATAACATTTAACAAATAACATTTAACAAACATAACGTTTTGAGCTTCGATGAATTTTAAGCTTTCGAATCTATGATTTCTCATCTCTAATATTATTTACGTATTACATATTTATATTTTAATTACCACTTATCTATCATGTAATCGTTACATAGTCGTGATTTAATTATTTCTAACCCGAACTTCTATCGGCGATTCGTGACGAATTAATAATTTGATGGAGCAATACACAGAAAATATGACATAGATAGGAATATTTAAAATACATTATGCAGACGTGTGTTTGTTTTCTTTTACTGCTGATACTGTTGGGATGATGGAACAATAATTCCGGATAATCCAATATTTGGATAACATGTGTTTGGTTAATCGAGGTTTCTACTGTGTCGGTAAATAAACTCCACAACTAATTTTGAAAATGGGGGATATAATTTTGAAATCTCGATTAGGATGACATTTCTTTTACTATTAAATAGATCAGTAAACAGAGAACGAAATAAATAATTATAGGATGGCGAAACTGGTCTTGAGACACCGAAAATTCACGAAAGAACAAGAACACGATAACGCAAACTCAAAACTCGTAAACAGATTTAACTTAGGAAAAGAACACCAAGATAACGAAAACACACAAAGATGCACTCTTTTAACACTAGAACTACCAACCCAGTGAAAATGACTGGTCCCAGAATTTTCCTTTTTGCAATCACCGAACACATACACCTGCTTTAAGAATAAAATTGGTATCAACTCGTATTAAGAAAGAACTGTAATCGATATATTCATTCGTATTCATCGTATCGCTGAAATTACTATAATCTGTGCACGTTATAGTTAGGTACCCATTAAAGATTGGTAGTTCTAATGTTAAAACCCTCTTTCCAACACCAAGCGACTCACGCTGGTGCTGGTCACAACCAATTTCAAAGGACTCTGTTTTGGTTGTCAAGGACCACGCTTTTATGCTTTCCTTAACCTACGCTTCACCTCTCCGTAGGGGAGTCAGGCAACTTAATTTTGTTATATAGAATAACTTTTCGATTTGCTTCTAGAAGATATCGAACGGTTTACAATTTGTTTTTGTTGGCAATAGCCGATTCGCGATTGAGAAATCGATGCACGTAACACGTTCGTCGCTGCGTTACCCAAATCTAAGTGACGAGTATGCTTCCGTGGGGGCCCCGTCACCCAAATATGGGTGA